>NC_057796.1:430778166-430784363 GCF_018294505.1 Triticum aestivum | reverse complement strand
CTCTCGCTTTCGCACCCCCGACTCGTATTTCTCTCACATCAATGATCGACTAGCCTCTAGATAGGTTTATACACCCGCACACTCGTGCTTCCACTATCGCGTACATGTCTCTCTCGCGCTCCTTGTATCTATGTAGATTTTTCGTCCCTTCTTGAGACACGCCCTCTCGATCGTGCACACACACACTATCGCCTCATTTTAAGTTGATACTGTCGTAGTAAATGACCACGGGTAGCCTCATCGGGCTCCCTTGGTATTTCAAGACATCGGGGCCGGCTCCACCCTCAAGCATCAAGGACAAAGGACCGCCTTCTTGGGGCCTGCTGGTCCATGCGGCCGGCTGCTAGAAGGCGGCGGATTCCAGAAGACGGCTACGGAGTGGTCCGACTCCTAGCAGGTGGCCGCTAGAGAGGCCGGCTCCTAGTAGGCTGCCCCTCGCGCCCTCGAATTTAGCACCCACATAATCACAATGAGCGTGGCCACACTGCAGCATACTGGGCGGACATCCCTCGCCCAGCGCAGCACTGTTGCCACGCAGCCCATGACATCACCCATGGCAGAGAAGGCCATGCTCCCACGACGGGATGTCGGTACAGCCCGCAGGCGGCAGGCCCTACATGTCCGTGAGAAGCCAGAAGGCGGTGAGCCCTGACCAGTCGGCTCAGGGGGAGGCCGGCTCCTGACCAGGCGGCCCTCCTCATTCCTTGGAGTTTGTGCGCCATTAACCAGAAGAGATGGGGAGTGGCTACAGTGAATGCCTACCAGGCAGCGGGACTGGAGCCACGCTCTCCCCGATAAAGCACACATCATCAGAGGCACTGCCATAGTGCTAAGCAGCCGGCAAGACCCGCAAGTGGCGGGCGCGGCCTATCGGCCAAGAACGAGATAGCGAGCGGGACCCACTAGGCGGCGGTCCCCACCTGCCGGCGGAGAAGTCGGCCACCAAAGACACTGACAGCCGGGTCCTCCCACCCGGCCAGATTACCATTGTATCCCTGGGGGGTAGGCCTATATAAACCCCCAGGGCACCCATGCAAAGGGTTCAACTTCTTAGACCACACACACACATAGAGAGAGAAGTAGAGCCAGCCTTGCCCTTCTTCCTCCTCTAGCAAGAACAGCTCAAGGAGCATCTTGTAGCCACTTGTTGAGATAGTGATCATGCGGAGACCCCACAGAGCAGGACTAGGGGTGTTATCTCCTAGGAGAGCCCTGAACCTGGGTAAAGTGCACCGTCGTTCGTGTCTACGCCTCATCCCGTTTCCAGGCACCGGCGACGTCTTACTCTCCCCCACCATGATAAGCCATCCGTTGGCATATGTCGCATCAAAACACCGAAATTTGGCGCCCACCGTGGGGCTAGGTGCACCGTTGTCCGGAGATCTGTTCTGGACAGGAACCCTCTTCCTCCCCAACGAGCGCATCCAGGCCGGCACGCCCGATGTCGTTTGCGCTGACGCTCTGCATGGCGTGGAAGTCGCCTGCGCGGCGAGCTGCCTCGCTGATCTCATCGGCGAGATCCTCCTCTCCAACGAGCCCGCGCCCGACGGGGGAGCAGCCAGCTCCGAGAGCTGCCTCATCGACCTCCTTGGCAAGCTCCACATCGCCAACGAGCCGGCCTCCGACCTAGAGTCGATCGACGATCCACTCCCTCGTGCGGACAGCGGCGGCAGCACCGTCACAGAGGTGCTCGTCATCAGCCACGACGGAGCCTCTGGCGGATCCGGCCATGATCCGCTGCAGGCGGCATTGCGAGACCTGTCCGCACCCATTGTGGCAGACGCCAACGCCGAGATGTTGGAGGCCTTCCATGTCTCCCTCATCGAGAATGCAAAGAAATTGGCTACCATGAGACGCCTCTCTGAGGCCTATCAGTGCGAGATCGACCGTGCCGTCGGCAGCACGCCGGATTCTGGCGGCCCCATCTGCGTAGGCACAGTCAGACAGCATGGGGCCACCATCGCTAGCATGTTCGGAGCGGACCGCCCAGTCTACGCCATGCCTGCAGAGAACATACGTGCTGCCCAGGCGGCAGCAGACGAGCTGGACCACCTAGAAGGCGACGAGCGTCGCTGCATGACGGAGCACGTTCAGCAGCTCATTGACGCGGCTGCCGCGCAGCAAGAAGCCGGCCGCCGTGCGGAGGAACCCGGCTAGCATGCCGAGAACCTCCCCCTCGCCGAGAGCATGGCGCGACCTCCGGACGCCGACTGGTGACATCCGCGGCCCAAGAGATCCAGAGTCGGCTGCTAGCCGCAGCCGGACATGTATCACCATCGAGCGCGGCCAAGACGGCCGCCCACGAGCAGTGGAACGATGGGACGACTGTCAGCCTCCCATACGCAGGGAGAGGTGCACCTCCCCGCCGCCTGTTGAACATCCGACTCTCGGCGGCCGCCTTAGCCCCCGTGAAGAAGTCGGAGAAAACGATGCCCGCCACTGGAGCAACCACCTGAATCATTCCCTGGCGCTAGAAGAAGAAGATGCAATCGGCCCGCCTTGTTTGGGCCCCCGCATTCGCGACGAGCCCTTCCGCAAAGGGTTCTCGCTCCCCAGAGACACGCCCAAGTACAACGGCTCCGTGAAGCCGGAAGATTGGCTGGTTGACTACTCCACCGTAGTCAACATAGCAAACGGGAACAAGCGTGTTGCCATGAAGTACGTCCCGCTTACGCTCTAGGGCACGGCCCGGACTTGGCTAAATAGCCTCAAGCCGAACAGCGTTAACAGTTGGATCAACTTCACTGAAGTCTTCGTCCGCAACTTCACCAGCACCTACAGGCGGCCGCCCAAGCCTCGCCAGCTCTCTCTGTGCGTCCAAGGACCCACTGATTCCACCCGTGACTACCTGACGCGGTGGGCCGAACTATGCAACTCCTGCGAAGGGGTGCACGAGGTGCAAGCCATAGAGTACTTCACCGCCGGTGTCCGGGAGGGTGCCTTGCTCAAGCACAAGCTCTTCTGCGACGAGCCGGCCACGCTCGACGAACTGTTGATCATAGCAGACAAGTACGCCACTGCCGACTCCTCCATGAAGTCGGAGCTCCAGGTGGACGCTGCCCGGAAGGTGCTCCCTCAAGCTCCTCGAACGCCGGCTGGTGACAACAGTCGGCGCCAGCAGCCGAACGACAACAAGCGCAAAGCCCCGCCTATTCCTTCTACCGGTCGGCAGGTGGCGACAGTTGAGGACCAGCAGCCGGAAGGACAACCTGTCCCCAAGCGTCAGAAGGGCGGCAAATCTGCTTGGTTGCCCGCCTTCTCTTATGAGCAAACCCTTGATGCACCCTGCAAGTTCCACAGCGGCGCGAAGCCATCCAAGAACACCACTCGGAAGTGTCATTGGCTCACCCGAATCTCCAAGGGCAGAGGACTATTGCCTCCTCCGCCTGCTGGCCAGCCGCCGCCGCATCCTGCCTAGCAGCAGCCGGCCCGGCCAGTAGCCGCTGATGAGGACATAGACCTGGGGTAGGGTAATAGGCCTGACCTATACCTCCTACCTAAGGTCCTTGTCCTAGAAGCAAAGAGGTTCAGGAGTAAATAGAGGGGACCCAACGCAGGTGTCGAGGGCAATCCACTCGACCTGCCATTCACTCGGAGACCCCTCCTTATTTAGGTCACTCGACCACTAAACCACTCGACGTGCAAAAGACCTAAAGCCACTCCGCGCAGCAACGGTCAGGCATTTACTCTTAGACTTAATAGTCATTTATAGCACTTTACTACGGACGTTACCTGTAATGCTCCTTCTTTATGAACATTGAACCCTGTGTAACGGAGGGGAGCTGGGGTCCTGGCGCACTCTATATAAGCCACCCCCTCCTCTGGGTCAAGGGTTCGCACCCCCTGTAACACACACGCATATAATCCAGTCGACCGCCTCCGGGCTCCGAGACGTAGGGCTGTTACTTCCTCCGAGAAGGGCCTGAACTCGTAAAACTTGTGCGTACAACTTCTTCATAGCTAGGATCTTGCCTCTACATCCCTACCCCCCATTCTACTGTCAGACTTAGAACCACGACAGGAGACAAGCTCAGATATGTTCTCCAGATTCACTTTGATTCCTCCAATAACGAAGCGGAATATGAAGCACTCTTATATGGGTTACGTATGGCCATCTCACTCGGCGTCCGTCGCCTCATGGTCTACGGCGACTCAGATTTGGTAGTCAATCAAGTGATGAAGGAGTGGGACGTCAGAAGCCCAACTATGACTGGTTACTGCAATGCGGTGAGGAAGTTGGAAAAGAAGTTTGAGGGGTTAGAGCTCCATCATATACCCCGACGGAAAAATCAAGCAGCCGATGATTTGGCAAAGATAGGTTCCAAGAGGGAAGCCATTCCCAGCAACGTGTTTTTGGAACACCTTCAGTTCAAGAAGATCCTTTCACTGAAGAGCCCCCGCAGCCTAAGAGTGCCACAGATCCGACTGAAGTCGAAGTCCCAACCGTGGTCGACCTGATCATGGAGGTTTTGGTCATCACTCCCAACTGGACAGTGCCATAAATTGCGTATATCCTTAGGAAGGAACTCCCAGAGGATGAAGAAGAGGCTCGACAGATCGTCTGTCGATCCAAAGCCTTTACAGTGATAAGAGGACAACTGTTCAGGGAAAGCGTAACCGGAGTCGGCCAGAAATGCATAACACCAGAAGAAGGTCGAGTGATCCTCAACGACATCCACTCGGGGACCTGTGGTCACCATGCGTCCTCTCGGACCATTGTGGCCAAAGCATACCGAGCTGGATTTTATTGGCCACGAGCAAATGAAATGGCGAAAGATATAGTCGACAAATGTGAAGGCTGCCAGTTTTACTCCAACATGTCCCACAAGCCCGCGTCAGCCCTGAAGACTATTCCACTCGTCTGGCCCATTGCTGTTTGGGGATTGGATATGGTTGGACCCCTGAGGACTGGTAGGAGCGGCTTCACTCATGTGTTTGTAGCAGTCGACAAGTTTACCAAATGGATTGAAGCCAAGCCTATCAAGAATCTTGAACCAGTACTGCCGTCAGCTTCATCAGAGAATTGACATTCAGATATGGAGTTCCGCACAACATCATCAATGACAATGTGTCGAACTTTGATTCTGATGAGTTCAGAGCCTTCTGTGCTTCCCAAGGCACACGAGTCGACTATGCTTCAGTCGCCCACCCCAAGTCGAATGGACAAGCAGAAAGAGCAAATGGCTTGATTCTCAAAGGACTGAAACCCCGACTGATGCGTGATCTCAAGCACGCAGCAGGCGCCTTGGTCGATGAACTTCCATCAGTTCTTTGGGGATTGAGGACAACGCCCAATCGGTCGACTGGCCGAACTCCATTCTGCTTGGTTTATGGAGCTGAAGCTGTTCTACCGAGTGACTTGCTTCACAATGCACCCCGAGTCAAGCTCTTCTCTGAAGATGAAGCAGAACAGGCCCGGTAGGACGCAGTCGATCTCCTAGGGGAGGAAAGGGAGATGGCCTTAATCCGGTCGACCATTTATCAGCAAGACTTGCGTCGATTCCACGCCAGAAACGTGAGGGGCCGAGCCTTTCAAGAGGGAGACTTGGTTCTTCGAGTGGATCAGCAGAAACCACGCAAGCTCGCCCCTGCTTGGGAAGGTCCCTTCATTGTCACCAGAGTTCTCCACAATGGAGCATACCATCTTTACAATGTCGAGCATCAGAAAGACGAGCCACGGGCTTGGAACGCGGAGCTGCTCCGCCCCTTTTATACTTAAGTACTCATTCGGATGAGATGTAATAAGAAATACCTTTGTAGTTTGTTCATCAAAGAGAAGAGCTTTACAGTCTTCCTAAATGGTTGTTGTTGCTTTTGTTTGCGTCTGAAAGCCCCCAGTGGGTGACTTTGCCGCGAATCCGTTTCGCCTAAAGTTTGAAAAATCCTACCAAGTGGTGAGCAAGCCTCTCACTCGGGGGCTTAGCCGCGAATCCGTTTCGCCTAAGTTTGAAGAATCCTACCGAGTGGTGAGCAAATCTCTCACTCGGGGGCTTAGCCGCGAATCCGTTTCGCCTAAGTTTGAAAAATCCTACCGAGCGATGAACAAGCCTCTCACTTGGGGGCTTGGCTGCAGTCCAGTACTCGCCTAAGTTTGAAAAATCCTACCGAGTGATGAGCAAGCCTCTCACTCAGGGGTTTCGCTGCAGTCCAGTACTCGCCTAAGTTTGAAAAATCCTACCGAGTGATGAGCAAGCCTC
>NC_057796.1:430752936-430777917 GCF_018294505.1 Triticum aestivum | reverse complement strand
CCTCTCACTCGGGGGCTTAGCTGCAGTCCAGTACTCGCCTAAGTTTGGAAAATCCTACCGAGTGGTGAGCAACCCTCCCACTCGGGGGCTTAGCTGCAGTCGAGTACTCTCCTAAGTTTGAAAAATCCTACCGAGTGGTGAGCAACCCTGCCACTTGGGGGCTTAGCTGCAGTCCAGTACTCGCCTAAGTTTGAAAAATCCTACCGAGAGTTAAGCAACCCTCCCACTCGGGGGCTTAGCTGCAGTCCAGTACTCACCTAAGTTTGAAAAATCCTATCGAGTGGTGAGCAACCCTCCCACTCAGGGGCTTAGTTGTAGTCCAGTACTCGCCTAAGTTCGAAACACGCCGATATCCGCAAGGACGACGAGGTGCAGGTCGACTGCAACCTTCTCCTTCGGAGCTGCGCCACAAGTACAATGTGCGCTCCATCCCTATCCGCGAGGACGGCGAGGTGCATGTCGACTGTAACCTTCTCCTTCGGGGCTGCGCCACAAGTACAATGTGCGCTCCATCCGAATCCGCAAGGACAGCCAAGTGTAGGTCGACTGCAACCTTCTCCTTCGGAGCTGCGCCACAAGTACAACGTGTGCTCCATCCCTATCCGCAAGGATGACGAGGTACAGGTCGACTGTAACCTTCTCCTTCGGAGCTGCGCCACAAGTACAACGTGTGCTCCCTCCCTATCCGCAAGGACGACGAGGTACAGGTCGACTGTAACCTTCTCCTTCGGAGCTGTGCCACAAGTACAACGTGTGCTCCCTCCCTATCCGCAAGGACGACGAAGTGCAGGTCGACTGCGACCTTCTCCTTCGGAGCTGCGCCACAAGTAAAACGTGCGCCCCATCCTCATCTGGAAGGACGGCGAGGTGTAGGTCGACTGCAACCTTCTCCTCGGAGCTGCGCCATAAGTACAATAGCTGCACCTCTAAATATGCTTGTGTCTCAGATAAATCCTAAAGTTTCGGACGACGGATCAAAAGTATTCAAGCATCAAGCCCGAAGAAGTTTAACGATTACACAATCACTCGGCATTCCGAGGCAAATAAAGGTGGAGCATAATGTTTCTCGGTCACGCGTCAGGAGAAGGACTGGCTGGGTCGCAGAAACTGTCAAGGTCTATGCTGTCTGCAATGCGAGTGGCAGCGTCAAGGAAAGTGTCCATGAAGGATTGGAAGGTGTGCCTCTTTGTGTTAGCAACCTTGAGCTCCGCCAGCTTGTCTTCTTTTATGTCTTTGCAGTGCACTCGGACCAAGGACAACGGGACATCAGCGCCACATCGAGCAGATGACTTCTTCCATTCTTGCACTCGGTCAGGTATTTGATTCAGTCGAGCCATCAGAGACTCGAGGTCTTGAGACAGTTCCGCCTGAGGCCAGAGTTCAGTATCAACCCGAGTCATTGCTGCCTTTAGGTGGGCAAGATAAGCAACCGCGTTGTCCATGCGAGATTCCAGCCGCATCATATTCATCGCAACATCATCCTTGACTGGACAATTTATGGGATCAAGACCCGTCTCGACCCGCCCAGTTTTTGCTTCAAAGTCTTGGCAAAGCTCTACACAGTTGAGTAAATGGTGAGTCGACGATATAATCAAGCTTCACAGTCGACCATATTAAGTGAGTCAATCATCAATACCTTCAAGTTTTAGGACCAGCTTTGCAGCAAGCTGGCCCAGATAAGACTCCAACTCGCCCTTCTTGGCCTTGAGGCTCCCAAGCTTGCCAGTCAGCTTGTCCTTGTCTTTCTTCAGTCGCTCGACCTCCCGATTGGCGTCAGAAACAACAGTCTTCAGTTTGGAGTTCTCTTCTTCTAACTTGCCGACTGAAGCAAGCTTCTTGTCAGCAAGCGTCGTTTTCTCTCACGCTTCCTTCTATGCAGCAGCAAGATCCACATCCTTCTTCTCCAAAGCCTGCTTCATTTTCTCTAAAGAAATAACATTCTTCAGGCGGGCTTGGAGTTGACAGTTTTCACTACATACATCTGCTCGAGTGGAGTCACTCGGTTCAAAAAATGGAAAGGAAAAGTGCCAGCAGTGAGATAGACAGTTGACGATTGTCTACCTCCCATGGCAGCTACTTCATCACGAGCAGTCTTGAGATTCTTCTTGGCCAATTCCAGATCAAGGTTGAGGCTGATTTGCTGCTTGTTCATTGTAGAAAGCTGAGCCCCAATATCACAAGATTTTGCAGTATAAGCCATATCAGTTGATTGAGATAAAAGACATCACAGTGATAGCTACTCTAAGACTACCACCGAATCAAACATTCAACGGCAGTCTCGGGGACTACACCCAGTGGGTGCACTTAGTGTGCCCCCACTGGTTTGAATAAACACTCGACATGGTCTGCCCAGCGCGAGAGTTAAAAAAAGCAGTTCTCAGACCATAGTCGACTGCCCGCAGTCAACCACGGTCTCGGGTACTACACCCAGTGGGTGCACTTAGCGTGCCCCCACAAGTTCTGGTTTCATTCGACCTGGTCCGTCCAGACCGAGTGACAAAATTCAGATTCTCAGACCACAGTCGACTGCCCGCAGTCAACTATGGTCTTGGGGACTACACCCAGTGGGTGCACTAAGATTGCCCCCACTAGTTCAATGATTCAATTCAAGACGACTCAAATTGACTTGTGCACCTTCACAACAGTCACACCCCAGTGGGTGATCGGATGAGAAATATGATCAATCGGAAATCAACTAACCTGGACATTGGTCTGCAGAGCAGCCCCGGCGTTGAAGGCCACCTGACTGGCCTCATGCACCACTTTCATTTGCCCAATCACAAGGTTCAGCTGAAGAAGAGCTTCCTTGGCAGCAGTCGGTGGGTCGTCCGGGGTTTGATACGCAGTGAAAAGCGATGATGGCAAAACAGTCGGAGCCGCCGCTGGGTCTGATGCGTGGAGTTGTATTGGTGCAGCAGAAGTCTGAGAAGCTGATCCTGATGGGCAATCAGTCGACAGCGGGGTAGCAAAAGAGACGTTCGTACGGGTCAGATCTGTCAACCGTTCGACTGCCGTCCTAGGCATCGCAGTCGACTGAGGAACCTCGGCCTCAGGCGCTTTCCCGCTCAGTTACTTGTCCCTCCTCCTCCTTCCCCTTAGCGGCACTTCTTCTTCATCGTCCAGGAGCACGACAACGTCCCGTGGTGCTGCAACAAACGGAGAAAGTCAAAGAGATAGCTGACAAACAATCCAGTCGTCCAAATGAATTCAAGTCGGGCGGACTTACTGGCTTTGGAGGTAGCTGCATCGTCGGTTTCCTCGTCGTCTGGAGTCTTGTCGATATCCATATCAGTCGCAGCCGAGGCCGGTCTATAAAGGTTCATCATCCACTCGGTCAATACAAGAGAATCGGTCAGAACAAGAAAATATAGGAAGAACATTTACCCAGAAGCAACAGGAACGTCCATCTTGATTCTAGGCAAGGTCTTCCGAGCCTTCGAAGGATTGATCTTGGGCTGCTTGGTGACCTTGTCAGCCAATTCTGGAGTCGAAGACCGAGCGCGCTTTTGAGATGGAGTGCTTGATGCCACAGGCTTGCCGCGCCTACCCGCGGGATCATGGTGCTGCTTGGATCGACGTTCGGAACGAGGTGGTGAGTCGGCTACCTCCTCGTCGTCCGACTCATCGCTCTCATCTTAATCATCCTCGGCTGGTGACTCCCACTCGCCGCTCTCCTCCGTGCTGTCCTCGCCCTCATGGTCCTGCTTCAGAGCTTGTTCGCAATTGGGAATTGAGTACATCTCTGTGTAAATTTACAAAACAAGGAGCCGAGTGGAAATCAGTTGGATCAACAAACAGTAAGAAGACACATCCAAATTCAATCAGTTGCAGTGGCCAAACCTTGTCTGCCTGGTTGCTGTCGCTGAAAGGGTTGACTCTCCTGGCGCCTGTGGGGTTGTCCTTGTTCCCAGTGATGCCCCTCAGCCTGTGGGCCACTGTTTTGGCCGCCACCTCCTCCGGATGAACCCAAGCGGTATCACCAGCCCCGGAGTACATCCACATGGAGTGGTCACGAGCTTGGAGTGGTTGAATGCGCCGACTGAGGAACACCTCCAGCAGATCCATGCTGGTGACACCTTGGTTGATCAATTGTACTACTCTCTCGACCTGCATGCCCGTCTCCGCCTTCTCCGCGGCGGTCACTTTCAACGAAGATGGAGTCTGAACACGATCAAAAGATAAAGGGGGAAGTCCAGTCCACTGGCCTGGGGTCACGATATCTTGGCAATAGAACCAGGTCGACTGCCAGCCTCTGACCGACTTAGTAAGAGCCATCAAAGGGAAGGAACTCCTCTTCCTATTCTGAATACCCAGACCCCCACACATCTGCATAACATGGGTTTTCTCGTCGTTCGAGTTCGCTTTCTTCACTGCGGATGGTGAAAATGTGCTTGAAAAGACCCCAGTGCGGTCGACACCCCAGGAAATTCTCGCACATGGACACGAATGCGGCAAGGTATGTGATGGTGTTGGGAGTGAAATGATGGAGTTGAGCCCTGAAGAAATTCCAGAAACCTCGAAAGAAGGGGTGTGGAGGAAGCGAGAAGCCGCGGTTGACATGAGTGGCGAGCAGAACACACTCACCCGGTCGCGGCTGTGGCTCCGTTTCCCCCTCCAGCAGCCGCACAGACTCATGGACGATCAGCCCTAACTCGGCCATATCGTCCAAGTCTTCCTGCCGAAGTGAGGATCGGATCCAATCTCCCTGGATCCAACCCGACGGCAGCCCCGAGCGCGATGAAGATCCCCGATTCGTCTTCTTGCTTTTCGCCGCCCCCGTCGCCTTCTTCGTGCGTTCCAGCGCTGCCGTTTTCTCCTTCCCCATGGCAGCGGAGCAGCGGCGTCGAGAGTGGAGAAGCTGAATAAGGTAAAGGAGCAAGAGGAAGAAGAAGGATAATGGGCACGCACAGTGCGGACGCCTCGACCTCGCCGCTTTTAAAGGCCTACTTCCGAGAGGCTGACGCGTGGGCTCGGACGATCCTGTCAAATCCCCTAACAGTCGCACATGGGAAACGTGGTGAAAAAGGTGGCACGGAAATCGAAATGTCCTATTTATCTACTCCGCTTACCACGGCGCGCTCCGCCTGGCGCGCTTCCACCAAAATTTCGAAACCCGCGAAATCCAGGATCCTATACAACCGATCACGCCAAAGATTCCATGTCAAGGATAACACTCGACGGATGACGTTATAAACACCAGTCGGCCATTTCTGAATCGATCAAGGCGACTGAAACGAAGCCGAAGTTCCAACAACTGGCATCCATTTGGAGATGAAAGCAAGAGTCAAAGCAAGGTTAACTTCAACCTTCTTTTCACTCGAACCTCAATCCATTCGGGGGCTAATGATGAGGACATAGACAAGGGGTAGGGTAATAGGCCTGACCTATACCTCCTACCTAAGGTCCTGGTCCTAGAAGCAAAGAGGTTCAGGAGTAAATAGAGGGGACCCAACGAGGGTGTCGAGTGCAATCCACTCGACCTGCCATTCACTCGGAGACCCCTCCTTATTTAGCTCACTCGACCACTAAACCACTCGACGTGCAGAAGACCTAAAGCCACTCCGCGCGGCAACGGTCGGGCATTTACTCTTAGACTTAATAGTCCTTTATAGCACTTTACTACGGACGTTACCTGTAACGCTCCTTCTTTATGAACATCGAACCCTGTGTAACGGAGGGGAGCTGGGGTCCTGGCGCACTCTATATAAGCCACCCCTCCTCTGGGACAAGGGTTCGCACCCCCTGTAACACACACGCATATAATCCAGTCGACCGCCTCCAGGCTCCGAGACGTAGGGCTGTTACTTCCTCCGAGAAGGGCCTGAACTCGTAAAACTTGTGTGTACAACTTCTTCATAGCTAGGATCTTGCCTCTATATCCCTACCCCCCATTCTACTGTCAGACTTAGAACCACGACAGCCGCCATCCAAGACCAATTCTCTGAAGAACACGGAGCCTACGTCGTCTTCACCAGCCAGGCCGACGACAAACATAGCCGACGTCAGCAACACCGAGAGGTGAATGCTGTCGCTTCTAAAGCTCCAGAGTTCATGCACTGGTCCGAGAAGCCAATCAATTGGAGCCGAGCTGACCACCACGGGTGATGCCTTCTCCGGGTTCTTATGCCCTGGTGTTGGATGCCACCTTTGCAACGGAGAGGCGAGCTTCTCGTTTCTCCCATGTCCTGATAGACGGCGGTAGCAGCATCAACATCCTCTACGGCGACACTATGGAGAAGGTGTGCATCAAAGAGAAGCAGCTCCAGGCCAGTCGGTCTGTCTTCCACGACATTGTGCCTGGCCTTTCTTGCTCACCAATCGGCAAGATCAAGACAAATGTCCTCTTCAGAGACAAAGATCATTTCCGCCACGAAGCAATCTGGTTTGAGGTGGTGGATCTGGAGAGCCCTTACCATGCACTGCTTGGTCGAACTGCTCTGGCCAAGTTCAAGGCTGTACCACACTACGCCTACCTCAAGATGAAGATGCCAAGAACCAAGGGTATTATCACCGTATCTGGAGATTACAAGAAGTCGGCCGCCTGTGCTGCTGCTAGCAGCCGGCTGGCCGAGTCCCTTGTGATTGCTGCCGAGAGGAAGCTCCTTGACCGGGTTGTGGCCTTGGCCGGCAAGCAGCCGGACCTGTCACTAGACCCCAAGGAGTCGGAAACTCAGGGCTCCTTCCAGCCGGCCAAAGAGACCAAGAAGATTCCCTTGGACCCGAACCACCCGGAGAGGTTTGCTGTCGTTGGTGCTCACCTTAACTGCAACTAGGAAAGCGGGCTCATTGATTTCCGCCATGAGAATCGGGATATCTTTGCATGGTCTCCAAAAGGCATGTCGGGTGTTCCGACGGATTTCGCCGAGCAGAAGCTACATGTCAGAGCAGATGCCAAACCAGTCAAGCAACCCCTCCGCCGCCTATCAGAGGAGAAGAGAATAATTGTTGGTGAAGTGATAGCCCGGCTTCTAGCAACCGGCTTCATTATGGAAGTGTTCTTTCTAGAGTGGCTTGCCAATCCAGTCCTCTTACTGAAGAAGAACAACAAGTGGCGTATGTGTATTGATTATACCAGCCTCAACAAGGCTTGCCCCAAAGATCCGTTTGCTTTGCCTCGGATTGTCCAAGTGATAGACTCCACAGCCGGATGCGAGCTATTGAGTTTTTTGGATGCCTACTCAGGATACCACCAGATCAAGTTGAACCCGGCCGACCGCCTGAAGACCGCCTTCATCACGCCATTCGGAGCCTTCTGCTATCTGACCATGACATTCGGCTTGAGAAATGCCGGTGCCACCTTTCAGCGTTGCATGCAGAAGTGCCTCCGCAAGCAACTCGACAGAAATGCCCACGTCTATGTAGACAATATTGTGGTGAAGACAGAGAAGCACGGTACCCTCTTGGAAGATCTCAAGGAAACTTTTGAAAATCCGCGTCGGTTTCAAATCAAGCTCAACCCAGAGAAATGTGTCTTTGGAGTACCAGCCGGCCAGCTCCTTGGCTTCCTGGTCTCAGAGCGCGGCATTGAATGCAACCCTGTCAAGATCAAGGCAATCGAGAGGATGGAAAGACCCACCCGACTGCGAGACGTCCAGAAGTTTACCGGCTACTTGGCATCAATCAGCTGGTTCATTAGTCGGCTGGGTGAGAAGGCTCTTCCCCTGTACCATCTCATGAAGAAAACCACTCACTTCAGGTGGAACGACAAGGTGGACGAAGCTTTTCTCCAACTCAAGAAGATGTTGACCGTGCCGCCTGTTATGGCCGCTCCGGCTGCTAAGGAGCCCATGCTCCTCTACATCGCCGCCACCAGCCGGGTGGTCAACACAGACGTGGTCGTAGAACGGAAAGAAGATGGCAAAGCACTTCCGGTTGAGAGGCATGTGTATTACTTGAGCGAGGTGCTGTCAGCCTCGAAGCAGAATTACCCCCATTACCAGAAGATGTGCTACAGCGTGCACTATGCCGCCAAGAAGCTCAAGCCATACTTTCAAGAGCACCCCATCACGGTTGTCTGCACCGCCCCACTTGCCGAGATCATTGGAAGCTGAGATGCATCGGGCCGAGTGGCCAAGTGGGCCATCGAGCTGGCCCCCTACACCATCTTCTACCAGCCTCGTACCACCATAAAGTCCCAAGCAATGGCCGACTTCCTCGTTGACTGGGCCAAGACCCAGCACCTACCGCCAGCGCCGGACTCCACCCATTGGCGGATGCACTTCGATGGCTCAAAGATGCGCACCGGTTTGGGAGCCGGCATCATCCTTACCTCTCCCAAAGGCGACAAGCTCAGATGCACATTAAAATCCACTTCGCCACCTCCAACAACGTGGATGAGTATGAAGCGCTTCTACACGAGCTCCAGCTGGCCAAAGAGCTCGGCATACGCCGGATCCTGTGCTACCGCGACTCAGACTTGGTGGTACAACAGTGTCTGGTGACTGGGACGCCAAGGATGCAAATATGGCGAGCTACCGCTTCCTCGTCCAGCATCTCAGCTGATATTTTGAAGGGTGCGAGCTCCTTCACGTGCCACAAAACGATAACAAGCAAGCAGATGCCGTGGCATGGATCGGCTCCACCCGGCAAGCCATACTAGCCGGCGTCTCTCTTCAGTGCCTCGTCAAGCCGTCCATCAAGCCTTCGCCGGAGTCTGAGTCCATCTTCATGTCGGTGCTCCCGGAACAGTCGGATTCGACTCGGGGGCTGCAACAGCCGGCCCGGGGACTTCGGCAGGCGGCTCGGGGACTGCAGCAGTCACACCTGGCCCGGGGACTGCAGCAGCTGGCCCAGGGACTTCGGCAGGCGGCTTGGGAACTGTAGCAGTCGCACCCGGCCCGGGGACTCCAGAACCCGGCCCGGGGACTGCAGTAGTCGGCCCGGTGACTTCAACGGGACCGCAAGCGGCGGTCAACTCCACCCCGCCGCCTCTCAACCCAACCGCCCCTAGTACAAGTGGCCGTCATGATAGTCGAGGAAGTCGCAGCACCATCATGGGCACAGCCCATCCTCAACTTCTTAGTGAACAGAGAGCAGTCGGCTGATGAGATCTCGGCCCGGCAAGTGCAGCGCCGGGCGGGAACCAACACGATAGTAAACAGAGAGCTTGTCAGAGGCAGCGTGACTGGGGGTTTTCAACGCTGCGTAGAACCAAAGAAAGGCAAGGCAATCCTCAAATATATCCACCAAGGCGCGTGTGGCCACCACGCGGCCTCCAGATCCCTTGTCGCCAAAGCTTTCCGCCATGGTTTCTTCTGGCTGACTGCTTTGGAGGACGCCAAGGATCTGGTCAAGCATTGCAAGGGGTGCCAGAAATTCAGATCCAAGCAACATCTGCCGGCTTCAGCACTCAAGACCATCCCTCTCACTTGGCCCTTTGCCGTGTGGGGGCTGGACATGGTGGGCCCATTCAAGACAGCACGCGGCGGCATGACTCATCTGCTTGTCGCCGTGGACAAATTAACCAAGTGGATGGAAGCAAAGCCAATCAAGAAGCTAAACGGTCCGACTGCTCTGACCCTCATCGCAGATATCACCGTCCGGTACGGTGTACCACACAGCATCATCGTTGACAATGGCACAAACTTTGCCAAAGGTGCCTTGGCCCGTTTCTGCGCGACGTAGGGCAGTCGACTGGACCTAGCGTCCGTTGCCCATCCGCAGTCAAACGACCTCATGCTCACCGGCATCAAGCCCCGACTGGTCGAGCCACTGGAGCGCTCGGCCGACTGCAGGATCGACGAGCTGCCGACCGTCCTCTGGAGCCTGCACACCACTCCGAACAAGTCAACCGGCTTCACTCCTTTCTTCCTCGTGTACGGAGTCAAGGCTCTCATCCCAACTGACATCGAGTTCGACTCGCCTCGTGTTACCATGTACACGGAGGCGGCGGCGAAGGAAGCACGAGAAGACGACATCGATCTGCTGGAAGAAGGCTGGCTGTTGGCACCGAGTAGGTCCGCCATCTACCAGCAGATTCTGCGCCGCTACCACAGTCGGAAGGTCAAGCCAAGATCTTTTAAAGAGGGCGACCTTATGCTCCGACTGATCCAGCGAACAGCCGGCCAACACAAGCTCTCGGACCCTTGGGAAGGCCCTTCATCATCAACAAAGCATTGGGCAATGACTCCTACTACCTGATCGATGCACAGAAGCCCAGGGCACGCAAGAGGGACGACTCCGGCAAGGAGATAGAGCGCCCATGGAATGCAAATCTCCTTCGAAGATTATACTGTTGATGCAGTATGTACCACGCTACCTTTTGTATTAAGCACAAAGACATCGGGTCCCACGAGGAGCACGAAGGGGCTACCCTTTTTATCCATATGATAAGTTTTTATGCCTATGAATGTGTTATTTCATTCTTCTGCCTGGCACCGGGTTCGACCAGTCGGCCCGGGGGCTTGCCGCCTTGTACTATGTCGGTGGTTCCTGCTGTCAGACATGTAATGTGCCGGCATCTAAGCCCGCTCTTGCCGAGAGCCACAGCTCTCAGAGCGACTGTCCAGCTGGCAAGAGTTAAAGGCAAGAAACGATGCCCACATGAAAAATGTCTAAGGACGAAAGCACTCACATAGGCCAAGCCGGCTCATCGCCTAAACGACCAGCTGCTGAGCAGATGGCCGGCGGGCTTCTTACTTAACTTGCTACGTTCTAAACGGCCAAAGTACTTGCCTTCCCAAACAGCTAAGTACTTGACCTAGCCATAGAACACAGAGCGGCTGTCTGGCTAGCAAGGCGGCAAGACAAGGGAAGGCGGCAAAGGAAAAAGGCAAAAGAATAGAAAGCAAGACAAGTCGGAACTCAGCAAAGCACAACCGGTGCGGAAAATTAATTTACATTGCAAAAGGCCATTGGCCAGCATTCAACAAAGTTTGAATACACCCCCAGTGGCTGGAACTATGCAAAATTAACAAGTTTGTTCGTGAGACTACAAAGCAGGAAAAGTTAGGATGAACTATCCGCCTAGGCCAGAGGAGCAGGAGGAGTGTCGGTGAGAAGGACACCTATGGGATCACTGGAATCCATTCTACGGTCGGCGGGCACGAGGTTGTGAAAAGAGCAGGTCCAGGAGCCAGCACAAGGATCGTTTACCAAGGTTCGGGCCGCAAGGATGCATAAAACTCTAGTCCTGCTTTGGTGGATGTATTGAGTGTTCTTGAGCTTTCGAACTAACTACGGTGGTTGTCTCGTTCAAAAGAGCCGAATGCCTCTCCTGGTCGCCTCGGGACTCCTTTTATAGGGAAAAGGGGTTGCCACAGTGGCACACAGAAGGTGGAAAGGCCTACAACGCGCGAGCCTATCCCACGGCATTACGGGACAAAGTGCATTAAATGCACTACTTAGGTGTCCATTAGCTTTATCAGGGATGGGAACGAGGCCCATCCCGTCCCTCGCCGCTCCTCCTCGCTTCGACACGCACCCTGGCCAGCGATGCATGCAGCGTTATGTAGGCAGGCAGGAAGCTGAGGTGGTGCGGTGGTAGGGTCTTCACGAAGATTTGCATGCCACCACGCAGGTGCTTGCTGATTTGTCCTGGGAGCTGCATGTGGCCACGCAGGTGCCTGCCCAGCTGGTTGGGCTGGCAACTGCATGCGAACGGCGGCTGAGTCTTGGTTGGTGCGGGCCTGGCAGTGGCCCCGCTGACGCCCTCGGCAAGGGCCTTGCCAGGGGGCCCGGCAAGGGCCTTGCCGTGGCGTCGCAGTTGTCCCCGGCAAGACGCTTGTCGGGGGCCTTGTGGGTTTCCTTGGCAAGAATCTCGCCGAGGGTCGTCGTCTTCTGATCTTTATCTGATCTTATGTGTTTATGATCTTGACAAAGATCTGCATGCCACCATGGAGGTGCCTCCCGAGCCCTGATCCCAATGTAGTTGGTTAGGTTGGAACCTGTGGGCTCAAGGGTGGCTCCCTCTGTTGGCGTTGGGCAAGTTGCCCCGGCTAGGCTCTTGCCGGGGCCGCGGAAGCCGCCCCGGCAAGGGTCTTGCCGGGGGAGTCCACCTTGCCCCTTTGCTCTTTGTGTTTCTGGTCTTGGCATTGCCTCTGATCGCCTTGCGCCTTTGGCTTCTCTTCGGCTTCCCTCCCCTGCCCTGCTTAGTTTGGCCGTGGGCGCGGCTCCGACTATCCGTGCACAAGTAAAGGTGTCAAAAGGAGTGCCCCTACTTTTGTACACTGACAGGAGCCCCCGGGCCTGGGCCACACATAAGCGCGACACGTTGTTGGGCCAGGCCCAAAACGGTGCGCGGGCAGTTGGGGCGGGATTTTACCGTAGTAATTTTTCGTCCACCGCGCTTCCCCACGACATGCGCATGACGTGGAGGGTTGTGCGTGACGTGGGGGTAATGCGTTGGGCGATGCATGCGTCACATCATGGTAAAGAGGCGGCTCGCGCCTTCCCCAAAAAAAGAGGGAGGCGTGGAGGCGCGGCTCATTTACTGGGTGGACTCGGGTCGCAATCTTCAAGGCGCCCACGCACCACGATCACGGGGCGGGGAACGGTCGCCTCACCCGTCCTTTTGAGCCTGCTCGCTCGCCGTGCGTCCTCCATGCAGGTGGCAGGCGGTGGACGCGGGAAACCAGGCCATCGCTGATTGGGGCAGCGGGTCGGTCCTGATTCATGTGCCTCCAATGGCTGGATTGGCTGAGTGGGGCGGCCGAGCCTCGACCCCGCCCCTTTATATGGAGGGGGAGGGGGCGTCATCCCACATTCCTTCCGTGTCCATCCTCCTCCACCTTTGCTCTATTCTTCCACCTGCCATGGCGAGACGAGGTGCTGGGCCTTCGACGGTGGCGGTGAGGGGTGCTGCTCGTCAGCGTGTCCCTCCTTCCCATGAGCCCGCGGCGGCAGATCCGGCCACGAGAGGAAGGGGGGCATGACCGAGGTCGCCGCGGCAGTCAGGGGAGAGGGGGACGAGGCGGCGTGATGGACGTGCCTCCGCCAGCGGTGCCTCCCGCGACGGAGGGTCACGTCAGGGACCAGCCCCGCGAGTTCTTCATCAGGTTGCGCCGGCCTCCACGTCGTCGTCTCCGTCTCCCCACCCCCCTCGCTCAGGAGATGGAGCTCCATCCGCCCTAGACCCTCAGATTGCACAAGATGGGCTGCGGGACCGGCGGCACGCGGGTCGACGTCGACTTCCCCGCTTCTCATGTTATGTATCTCCATCGCGGATGGACGACATTTGCTCGCATCCATAGCCCGACGGTGGGGCTCGTCCCCTACTTCAAGTTAATGGAGGGCGGCCTGCTCTCCGTCAAGGTCTTCGGAGATCTTGGCACTCGCCTGAAGTGCTGCGTGGAGAGCTCCTCTGACGATGAAGATTCCTCCTCAAGCGGGAGTGACGAGGAGGACAGCGACAACGACGACGAGGGAGTCGAGCGGCAGGATGCTGACTCTGACTTCGACTGACCGCGCCGCCCCTCCCTCGGCCACGCGCCCTGCCGAGGGCCATCCTCGCCAAGCTCTCCATCAGGGTGCACCCTGTCGTCTCCTTGGGCGGCTGGCGTAGGAGGGCCGGAGATGGTGAAGAAGGCGGGTGGAGGCCGTCAACTCGGAGTACGCAGGCACCGACGCCTTCGTCGCGTATTGCCGGCCCGCTGCCTCGTCTTCCAGCTCTTCTCCCGGCACCAAGATGTTCTCTTGGTGCCTTCTGCTCCTCGTACCTTGCCTAGGCGCTCTTTTTGCCCTCCTGCTGCCTCATTCCACCTTTTGTGGAGAGGGGCAAGAAAGGGATTACGGGCACCTTATCTCTTTTTTGTTTGTAAGCCTCCGGGCACTTGTTAATTTTAAGACTTGTAATCCCCTTGCTCATGTTTTTAATTCCGTATGAACTGTACCTATATGGGATGTTTTTCTTAAAAAGGGTGCTTTCCGGGTTCTTTGTGCGTGAGCGAGGCCCACGCGAAGGATGAATCCTTGTTATTTTCAAGATAAACATGGTCGCCCGGCAACAGGCCTTGTCGTTCCCCCATTTCAGTCGACCATTCTCGCGCTCTTGGCGGAGGCAGGGGCGAAGTAGAGTTAGGCCCCTCGTTCATCTCCTCACCACCGCGACTACTACCAAATTCCGACCTAGGAGGTAGCTCTTGGGTACAGGAAAGGGGGAGCACGGTGGTTTTAAGAACATAAACGAGGTTTCACATATCCTAGTTCTATATAACAGGGGGATGAAAGACTTATCTGAATCCGCAGCCCCCTGCAAGCTTGGCTCGCCGTGGTTGGATCCTTGTATCTTCAGCCCCCAGCAGTCTTGGCCTGTCGGGGCCGGAGCACCGGTTCGTTCTCTTTTTCCCAAGCGGCTCAGCAGAAGTGTCCGTGTGCCCTGCGAACCAAAGAGAACAGAAAGACGCACACTCGACCTCTAGGCTAGGGGTTAGTCACCGCCAAGCACTATCAACACTAACCGAGGGAGAGACTTAACCTAGCATGCATGCTATAACTTAGGGCACCGGCACTTCATTTATTTATGCTCAGGGTCTGCACCTAGCTTTGTACAGAGGGTTACATGCCTTGCCGGCAAAGCTTGTACAAAAGGTGGCTTGCCGGGGAGCCCGGCAAGCTGCGCCTTATGGGTAAAACTTGCGAAGATGCTCGACGTTCCAGGAGTTGCTCACTGGGACAACATCTTCGGTCTCCAGGCGGACTGCGCCGGGCCTGGTTACTCGTGTTACCCGATAAGGGCCTTCCAACTTCGGCGTCAACTTGTTGGAATTCTTGGCCGACTGAACGCGCCGAAGAACAAGGTTGCCTTCCTCAAAGCTTCGGGCATGAACATTGCGGCTATGGTTGCGGCGCAAGGCTTGCTGGTAGCGTGCTGCTCTCACAGCTGCCCGAAGACGATCTTCCTCAAGGAGCGTTGCGTCATCTTGCCGCAACTGCTCTTGCTCAAGCTCTCCATAAGCGAGTACTCGAGGTGACCCGTATATGAGTTCCTTGGGGAGAACTGCGTGTACCCCATATACTAGGGCAAAGGGTGTCTGGCCGGTGGCTCGATTTGGCGTCGCCTTGATCGACCAAAGAACCGCTGGCAACTAATGAATCCAGCGCCTTCCGCTCTTGTGCAGCCTGTCAAAAGTCTTCGTTCTCAGGCCTCGCAAAACTTCAGCATTTGCCCTCTCCGCCTGGCCATTCCTCCGGGGGTGTGCCATGGAAGCAAAATAGACCTTGCTGCCGAGGTCTTGGATGTATTGCATGAAGGTGTGGCTGGTGAACTGCGTGTCATTGTCGGTGATGACTCTATTTGGTACACCCAAACGGCAGACTAGCCCCTTGAAGAACTGGACGACTGACTGTGCTGTAACCTTCCTCACTGCCTCCACCTCCGGCCACTTTGTGAACTTGTCGATTGCAACGTACAAGTACTCAAAGCCCCCGACCGCGCGAGGGAAATGGCCCAGTATGTTGAGCCCCCAGACCAAAAACGGCCAGGAGAGAGGGATTGTTTGAAGGGCTTGAGCCGGTTGATGGAGCTTCTTCGAATGGAACTGGCACGCTTCACACCTGGTTACTAGTGCCGTCACATCCTGGAGGGCTGTGGGCCAGAAGAAGCCCTGCCGGAATGCCTTGCCGGCAAGAGCCCTCGACCCTATGTGGGAGCCACATATGCCTCCATGTATCTCTGCCAACAGCTCCAGTCCTTCCTCCTTGGGGGTGCACTTCAATTTCACACCGTTCGGTCTTTTTCTGTACAGGACGTCATCGACGAACTAGTACAAGGCAGACCGACGGGCTACCTTTTCCGCTTCTTCCTGCTCCTCAGGAAGTTCCCTTGTCTGGAGGAAACAGACGGTATGCTGTGCCCATGCCGGAGCCTGAGACTCGACGGCAAGGACCAAGGGCATCTCTTCCGCCATGGGGGCAGTAGTCTCTACGGCCAGGGCTTGGTGCCATGCTGGAGCCAGCTGCCCCTTGGTAGGCTCAGAATCCGTGGCAACACCCTTGCCGGCAGCCCCTGGAGGCTCGGCGGGAAAGTACTTGCTGGGGCCTGATTTCCTCCGCTTGTCCTGCTCCGTTGACGGTTCGACGGATGGTTGAGTCAACCGGAGCAAAAAGATACCTGGTTCCACAGGTAGCCTGAATGTTGCGCGCTTTGACAGGTAGTCAGCGATGTCGTTCTCCGCTCGGGGAACGTGCTCCGCTTGTATACCTTCGAAGCGCTCCTCCAGCTTCCTCACCTCATCTACGTAGGCCTCCTTCAACGGACTCTGGTAATCTTTTATTGACTTGTCTGACGACAAGATGTGAATCACCCCTGATGATGAGCTTCTTCACCCGAGGTCTGCCGTGATCCTGAGACCGGCAAGCAGCCCCTCGTACTCAGCAGTGTTGTTTGTGGACATCTCCCTGGGAAAGTGCATCTGGATCACATACTTGAGGTGCTCTCCGGTGGGTGCGACAAGCAGCACACCGGCACCGGCGCCTTGCAGCGAGAAAGCCCCATCAAAGTACATGATCCAGTCGCGACTTGCTTCCTTGCCGGGGAGAGCGGTCTCCTGGATTTCTTCGTCGGGCGTAGAGGTCCATTCTGCAATGAACTCCGCCAAGACTCTGCTCTGGATTGTCGAAGTACTTTCAAACTTCAACCCAAAGCTTGACAACTCCAAGGCCCACTCCACAATCCTTCCGGTTGCATCTGGGTTGTGCAGTATCCGTTGCAACGGGAGGCGGGTGACGACAGTGATCTCGTGGGCTTGGAAGTAATGACGCAGCTTCCTCGAGGCCATAAGGAGGCCGAAGAGCAATTTCTGCACACCGGAGTACCTTGTCCTGCCCCCTGCAAGAGGGAGTTGACAAAGTAAACCGGGTGCTGCATCATCTTCTTCTTTCGCACCACTTCACTTGGCTGCGTGGGCACCGCCCCGATGGCATCAGACTCTGCCGGGGGCCCTGCCATGCCGGCACCAGTCCCTGCCGGGGGAATCTCTGGCATGCCATCCGCCGGTCCTGCCGTTGCCACTGCCTCTTCGTTGACCTCCCTCTGTGCCACTAGTGGTGCTGACCACTTGATTCGTTGCCGCCAGATACATCAGCAACGGCTCTTGTGGTTTAGGCGCAACTAGTATTGGCATGGAAGAAAGGTATTTCTTCAGATCCTGCAACGCCGCCTCGGCCTCTGGGGTCCACTCCATTGGGCCTGCCTTCTTCAGGACTTTGAAAAATGGAAGGGCACGCTCAGCGGACTTGGAGATGAATCTGCTCATGGCGGCAACGCAGCCAGTGAGCCGGCGCACATCCTTGATCCGCTTGGGTGCCTCGATCTGCTCAATAGCCTTGATCTTGTCTGGATTTGCCTCGATCCCATGCTGCGACACAAAGAACCAGAGAAGTTTTCCTGATGGGAGCCAAAAACACACTTCTCAGGGTTCAGCTTGAGGTTGATCTTGTGTAGGTTGGCAAACGTCTCTTCTAAGTCTTGTACAAGGGTCGCCTTGTCCTTGGTTTAGACCACTATGTCATCCATATAAGCTTCCATATTTCTATGTAGCTGGGGCTCAAAACCAATCTGGACCGCCCTCGCGAATGACGAGCCAGCACTCTTCAACCCGAAAGGCATCCGTAAAAAGCAATATGTACCACATGGGGTGATAAATGTTGTCTTCTCTTGTCATGAAGATCTGGTTGTAGCCCGAGTAGGCGTCGAGGAATGACAATAGATCACACCCGGCCGTGGAGTCAACAATCTGGTCGATGCGCGGCAACCGGAAGGGGTCCTTGGGACAAGCCTTATTGATATCTGTGTAGTCAATAAACAGCCTCCACTTCCCGTTTGCCTTGCGCACCACCACCGGATTGGCCAACCACGTCGGATCGAGCACTCCTCTCACCAAACTTGCCGCTTCCAATTTCCTGATCTCCTCTGTGATGAACTCCTGTCGTTCCAAATCTTGCTTCCTGACCTTCTGCTTGACGGGTCGCACAAGGGGATAGACAGCAAGGTGGTGCTCAAACACTTCCCTGGGAACACCGGGGATGTCGGATGCTTGCCAGTTGTCACAGCCCCAGTTTAATGCTTGTAATTAGTGGCAATGCATCCATGCATCTTATTTAAATTTCTGAAACTTGAATTGAGGATTGTTGAAGCCTCAAAACTTTAATCAAAAGAAGGGCAAAGAACCCTAGAAATCTCAATCTTTGTTTCCAAGATGTCCTTTTTGCAATGTTTGAGAATTTTGGCAAGAACTATATATCAAACCAAAATTTAGGAACATTTTGAAGGAATTATTTTTGGGACTTTGAATTTAAATCAATAAGTATTTGACCTTTGGATTATATTCATCTTATATAGAATATGTTTCAAACGGACCTGAAATTATTTATGTGCCCTTGGAATAGTCCATAATGGCAACATACAAATATTCAGAAGGTTTTGCCCTGCTTTGATTTACTTTTGAATTTGAATCAGTGGCAAAATGATTAAATAAAAAGAAAACAACATAGATAATAAAACAGAGCAGTTTTTTCCTGGCCTCACCTGTGAAGCCCACCAGAGAGGCCAGTCCACCTACGCGGACCGCTACTGTACCGACCCAGGCCACCTCCACCTCCCCTGTTGTCTTCCTCCCCAGGCCAGTAGGCAGGGCGTGTGGCCGCCGTGCGCGCACACGCGCGCGCCACCTCCACCCTGCTCGCCTGCCTCCTCGATGGCCTGGACGCCTCTGGCGTTGCCACGCAGACCCCTGGACCCCCTCGACCGCTCCCCTCTCTCCCTGCCTCGTTTCTCTCCCGAAGCCGAGCGAAGCCGTCGCCGCAGTTTGCCATAGCCGCAGCCACAACCTCCCTCTCGCCCCCTCGACATGTCCAGAGGCTCCGCAGCGTCTTCGTCTTCATCTCCAACGAGCCAAGCGGCCCCGGACACGCTGCAACGCCGCCACCGTCGGCGTTTCCCTCGTCGGCCACCGAAGATCGTCGTCGTTGATTGGGCCGCTCTAGAACTTCCCCGAGCCCGCTGACCTGCTATGCCGCGCCCCTGTGAGCTCCTGCTGCCCCCCTATGCTCTCCCCCCCGTTCTCGTCCTCTAGCTTGCCTCCTCAGCGCAACCGAAGCTCTCCACCACTGTGGCTTCTCGTCGTCGTGGCCAGGACACCCAAAGCTCGCGCCCCAGCACATGGTTGTGGTCCTGCTGAACCGTACCTGCTGCCCCGCTGCTTGTTTTGCTCTGCCACCTGCTCTAGCCGTAGCTACCGCACACACCGAACTTCGGCTGCCGCCCAAGTGCTCGCCGTCGGCGAACCAAGCCACCCTGCTACCTCCTGACACCTCCCGAGGATGCGGGTGAGCACGAGCTTGCCCCTGGTTCCCTTTGCTCGTCCAACCGCCTCCTGTATAGCCGTCTCGAGCGGACTCCGTCGCGCTAAAGGCCTCCGGCGGCTAACTCCGACTGTGCCGACGTGGCACAGCCATTAGCGGCTATTTGCGCCACTAATTAAACCTCCGGTGAAACTGACAGCCGGGCCCCACTGCCTAACTAACCGGCTAACTAAATAAGATTAAATTTAATCTAACAACAGTGGGCACGCGTGTCAGTGTTGACTAAGCTGACGTGGCCGCTGACCCGACCCCACCTGTCTGTGACTCTAGCCATCGCGGTGTCACTGACTTACGGGTCCCACCGGGCAGCTTTGACCCGGGGCAGCCCTGTTGACCCTGCTGACGTCACCCTGACACATTGCTGATGCAATAAGTCATTTTCTGGATTAGTTTGAATTAGAATAACCAGGAAATTCCAGAAAATAGTTAAAACTTCTAAAAATCATAGAAAATTAACCGTAGCTCAGAATGAAATAATTTATATATGAAAAATTATCAGAAAAATATGAAGAATCTGTTTATGGCATTTCCATGCATGTTGGAGCAACTTACAGCCACTGTATATGACAATTTGTATGAATGGCATTTAACTAACCACTTTTGGAGTTTGATTTTGAACCTTGAGTTCAAACCAACTTCATTTTACTCGTTGCTAGTTGCATTAGGGCATTGAATAGAATATTTCCATGTCATGATCATACATCATATTGTCGCATTGCATTCATTGTGTTCTTTCTCTGTTGCCGGTGGTTGTTCCCCCCTCAGTAGACGTATGTCCCGATGATTAGTTCTATGACACCGATGAAGAGCTATGCTATCTTCAGAAGTGCCAGGCAAGCAAAACCCCCTTGTTCATTCTGATAAAATCCCACTCTCTCGCTCCTGCTCTCTTTTACTGCATTAGGACAACAACGATTCAACTGTTACATGCTGCGGTAGTTGAACCCCTTTTCCTCTGCATGACCTGTCATTGCCACAGTAAATAGATGAAACCCACTAGCATGAGTAGGAGTTGTTTGAGCCCTGATGTGCCTACTCATTCATGCTTGTTTGTCATGCCTACTACTGCTTAGAGTTGAGTCAGGTCTGATTCATCGGGGATGAATTGGAATGTGGTGAACATGTCCTACTGTTGAGAGCTAAGTGTGTGAACACGATTTGGTAAAGGTAGCGGTGAGAGGCCATGTAGGAGTACATGGTGGGTTGTCTCATTGCAGCCGTCCTCAGGAACTGAGTTCTGTGTTTGTGATCCATGAACAGTTACTACCACACATTGGGTTCTGGTAACTCGACCCCTCTCGGCTTATTAACCGCCTCCATCTCTGTCCAGGAATTACAACTAGTCTCTGGTGTTTGTAGGTTGTGCTAGTAGTCTACCAAGTGGCACCCGGTACAGGTGGGCTTGGGACAGACTAGGCACTGTGGCACGGTGTACCATGTGGCACCCGGATGGTGGGCTTGGGAACCCTGCTCACATCGTTTGGGGCCGTGAGCGACACCCCGGCCGGATCTCCTTGCGGATGGAACCGAATAGGCGAATAAACTTGGACTAGAGACTTGTGTGGTTAGTCAGGTCGTGGCCGACTCCCTCGCCAGGCTTCCGCTTGAAGGTTGCCGAGATACACGACGTGTACATGGTGGTAAGTGGCGAGAGCGTGTGTGACGAAGTACACCCCTGCAGGGTTAACATCATCTATTCGAATAGTCGTGTCCGCGGTAAAGGACTTCTGGGTTGCTTGTACAGTTCATAGACAGGTGAAAGTGGATGTTCTAAAATGCGCAAGATAAGCGTGAGTGCTATGGATAGTGTTCTTGTAGGGAGACGAGAATGGATCCATAGTGGTGTATTAATATGGTGAATATGTGGACTCGTGTGCGCCACCTCAAAAGAGTTACTTGCAGTCATAGTTCAGGTTAGCCACTGAGTCAAAGATGGCTTGCCGCAGTTAAACTCCACCACCCCCTTTATTGATACCGATGCATATGTAGATAGTTCTGATGTAAGTCTTGCTGGGTACATTTGTACTCACGTTTGCCTATTTTATGTTTTGTAGAGAGATTCAGTCTCGCTATTAGTTCCGCGTGGACTTCGATGTTTTGCTTGTTACCTCAGCTACGATCTTGTGCCCTCAGCAGGATCTTGTAGATAGTCAGGCTTCTCAGCCTTTTTCATTTGTAGTTGTCTGTACTCAGACAAGTTAAGCTTCCGCATGTGGTTGTTGCTTGTACGCTCTGTATGTTGGGTTATGAGACCCATGTTTGTAATACTTGGCTCCTCGGAGCCAATTGAATAAATACTCTGAGTCATAGAGTCTTGTTGTGATGCCATGTTGTATTTGCACATATCGAGCATATTGTGTGTATGATTGAAATGCTTGATATTTGTGGGATCCGACAATTTAGTTGTTTATCCTTGGTAGCCTCTCTTATGGGGAAATGTAGTCTGGTGCTTCCACTGAGCCTTGGTAGTCCGCTACAGCCCGGTTTACCAGAGTCCTGCTAGCCCAGCACTACTGCTCCGGAACACCTAGACTGGCCGGCATGTGATACACTTCATTCCTGTGTGTGTCCCTTCAGGGAAACGTCACGCTGTCACTTCCGGAGTCCTGCTAGCCTGCTACAGCCCGGGTTCCCGGAGTCCTGTTAGCCCAGTTGCTACAACCCGGATTCACACGCTGCTGACCCACATGCTCGATGTTGTTTCTTGTATGCCTGTCCCCGTAAATTATTGCCACTTTGGGTTCACAACTAGTCATGTCGGCCCGGGTTCTTTATCATATGGATGCTAGCGACACTATCATATACGTGAGCCAAAAGGTGCAAACGGTCCCGGGCCAGGTAAGGTGGCACCCGTGGGAATACCGTGCGTGAGGCCTCAAAGAGATATGATGTGTTACATGCTAGATCGGTGTGACTTAGGATCGGGGTCCTGACACCACGCAAACACATTGACATTCGCCCGCAGGAAAGTGACGAGCGCGCTTTCCTATTTGTTGTCGAGGGTGGAGCTTATGGTGAAAGCCCCTCCCGTGCCATCCTCCTTAACGGACACCCTCTTTGTCTCTGGTGGTGCAGCTCTGGATTTCTTGCTCTTGCCGGTAGAGCTCTCGGGCACGTCCTCAATGGTAGCAAAACACTCTGAAGAGGTGCGCTTGCCGGAGTGGGTGCGAGAGGTCTTGTCGGTCTTCTCCTTCCCTCCTGGGGCTTCAACGGCAGGAGCAAGTGCCCTGGCGGCAGCTGCTACAACTGCTTCTTGATAGAGTTGGTCAGCGCAGATCAGCGCGTCCTTCTTGTCGGAGGGGACGGTGATAATGGTCATCGGCCCTGGCATCTCCAGCGTGTTGTAGGCGTAGTGCGATGCCGCTATGAACTTGGCTAGTGCCGGGCTGCCGAGGATCCAGTTGTAGGGCAAGGGAATCTCGGCCACATCAAAGACGATCCTCTCCGTCTTGTAGTTCAACTCACCTCCAAACGTCACGGGCAATGTGACCTTCCCCTTCGGCTGGCTCCTTCCCGGATTGATCCCTTGAAACGTACCCATTTCCTCGAGGTCTCCATCAGGAATTTGCAGCCTCTTGATCACGACGGGCGAGATCAGTTTCAGGCCGGCCCCGCCGTCAACCAGCATCTTGTTCACCTTGAGGTTGCGTATCGTTGGCGAGACCAACAACGGCAATCACCCGACCGCAGTTGTGCGGTCAGGGTGGTCCTCGGCGTCAAAGCTATGGGGTGTGCTGGACCACTTCAGTGGCCTCTGAGCGTCGAATGATGTCTCTGCTGCTGTAATCTCACGCGCCCACTGCTTGAGCTGGCGGTGAGAAGTGTGCAGCGAGGCGCCACCATTGACGTAGATGGCCTCTGTAGCCTTCTGAAACTCTTGCTCACCCGACTCGTTGTCCTCGTCATGATCATCGTCTTCCTACTTCTTGTCGCGGCCCCGAGCGGACCTCTCTTACTGGTTATCCTTGCCGAGGCGGCCTCCTAGCCTGCCACGCTTCTTGCCGGATCCTTCGGCACCATCCTGACCCTTCTCCTTGTCCTGCGTCTCATACTCGGCCTTTTGCTTTTTGGCAAGCACCTCGACCTGCCGGCAGTTCTGGAGGTCGTGGCCCTTGGTGCGGTGGATCTTGCAATAATGCTTGTCGGAGCCCCCTGGCTTGTCGGTGGCTGCCAAGGCCCGGCAAGCGGCGCACCCGGCAATCTCCTTGTCGGGGTCGTCTGCCTTGGCCTTCTTGGCGGGGCCGGTGTCGTCGGATCACTCGACGGCGAGCACGGTCTTGCCCTTGCGTTTCCTGTTGCGACGCCGGCCCTTCTTCGTTGGGGCGGCGGTGTCTTTGTCAGTGGAGTCGGTTTCCGTGCCGGCGTCCTCGCCGGGGTACTTCCTTCCCTCTTTAGCCCTGGCGCACCTATCGGCCAGAACATAAAGTTCAGCCACATCCTTAAACTTTTTCATCGCCAGCTCTTCGCGCATCTTGCAGTTGCGCACGTTCTGATGGAACGTGCTAATCACGGCGGCGGGATGAACATCGGGGATGTTGTACTGCACCCGGCTGAATCTCTGGATGTACTTGCGCAGGTTTTCCCCTTCCTTCTAGGGACTGATATGCAAATCACTGGCCTGGCCATGAGCTTGGTGGCCTCCAGTGATGGAACCAACGAACTCATGGCACAGATCCGACCAAGAAGAAATGGAATCCGCCAGCAAGTGCATCAACCAGGACATGACATTGGGCTTCAGTGCCAACGGGAAGTAATTAGCAAGCACCTTGTCGTCACGAGCCCTAGCAGCTTGCATCGCGATGGTGTAGATGCTGAGGAACTCTGACGGGTGGGTCTTGCCGTTGTACTTCTCACCGACGTCGGGCTTGAACGTGCGGTGGGACGGCCACTGGAACTGCTGCAGCTCAGGGGTAAAGGATGGGCAACCCACCTCGTAAGGTAGGCCGCCGGAGCCCCCGGTGCTGGGTGGTCCATAGCGGGTCCCGCCCGCTTATCCAACTGGTGGCGTGTATCACGCCGGCGCTCGATAGGGGTTCAAGCGTCTTCATGAGCTCGTTCTCGAAGAACAATGCGCTGGTCGCGGTGGGTCCGCGGGTCGGACGACGCTATGGAAATGCTATCACATGCGTCGTCGCGACAGACTGGCACCGGCGGCAACTGGCGTGGGGGATGAGAGTGCACTGTGGCTGCAGCTTCCCGGTCTTTCCCCCGCTGGCGTGTGGTGGCTCGATGGAGCGCCAGACCGAGAGCCCTGCCGGCCGTGGCTCGTCTTTGTTGGCGACGGCGACGAGGCTCCGGATGGTGGCTCTCCACTCGTCGAGCTTCTTCGCAGCAGGAGGGAAGTCGAGGAGCAGCTGCGTGCGCGCCAAAGCTTCTGCTGGCTTGGGTGGTGGCGAGAGCTGCGTGGACCGTGGTGCCCTTCGACTTCTAACCATGTTAGAAGGAGCTCCATCACGGCCCAGCGGCTGCGTGCCATTGTCGACAGCACCTTGGCGGGCATGCTGGCCTTCTTCGTCCCCCAGATGATGCACGGGGCTCTTCCCACGGCGGTGCCCAGGGTCACCGCGTGGTGACGCTGCTCGTCGCGCACACCATGGGAAGAGCGCGGTGTGGGCGCCGGGGTGGGCGTCCTGGAGGTCGTCGCGCCACCCGTGCGTGGCACGGCGGCGACCCCGGAAGGCC
>NC_057796.1:430585378-430752593 GCF_018294505.1 Triticum aestivum | reverse complement strand
GCGTGCGGCCCGCCGTCTTGCGCATGAACGACGCCGCTCGCTAGGCTGTGACTGCCAGAGTGATGTTGGTGCTCGCGGGCCGCGCCTCGGGTCCTGTCCGCGACCGGCCCGCTACTCGCCCTCACCGGTACGGGCCGTCTGGCTCCCGACGAACCGACCACCATGGCCTTCTTCTTCTTGGGAGCCATGGCGACGAAGAACTTCTAGGCTAACTCCTAGACCAGATTCTCACAACAGCGCCCCCTACCTGGCGCGCAAAATATGTCGGTGAGAAGGACACCTATGGGATCACTGGAATCCCTTCTGCGGTCGGCGGGCGCAGGGTTGTCAAAAGAACAGATCCAGGAGCCAGCACAAGGATCGTATACCCAGGTTCGGGCCGCGAGGATGCGTAAAACCCTAGTCCTGCATTGGTGGATGTATTGAGTGTTCGTGAGCTTTCGAACTAGCTACGGCGGCTGTCTCGTTCAAAAGAGCCGAATCCCTCTCCTGGTCGCCTCGGGCCTCCTTTTATAGGGAAAAGGGGTTGCCACAGTGGCACACAGGAGGTGGAAAGGCCTACAGTGCGCGAGCCTATCGCACGGCATTACGGGACAAAGTGCATTAAATGCACTACTTAGGTGTCCATTAGCTTTATCGGGGACGGGAAAGAGGCCCGTCCCGTCCGTCGCCGCTCCTCCACGCTTCGACACGCGCCCTGGCCAGTAATGGATCCAGCGCCATGTAGGCAGGCATGCAGCTGAGGTGGCGCGGTGGTAGGGTCTTCACGAAGATCTGCATGCCACCACGCAGGTGCTTGCTGATTTGGCCTGGGAGCTGCATGTTGCCACGCAGGTGTCTGCCTAGCTGGTTGGGCTGGCAGCTGCATGTGAACGGCAGCGGAGTCTTGGTTTGTGCGGGCCTGGTAGTGGCCCCGCCGACGCCCTCGGCAAGGGCTTGCCGTGGAGTCGCAGTTGTCCTCGGCAAGACGCTTGCCGGGGGTCTTGTGGGTTTCCTTGGCGAGAATCTCGCCGAGGGTCATCGTCTTCTGATCCTCACCTGATCTTGTGTGTTTATGATCTTGACAAAGATCTGCATGCCACCACGGAGGTGCCTCCCGAGCCCTGGTCCCAATGTAGTTGGTTAGGTTGGAACCTGTTGGCTCAAGGGTGGCTCGCTCTGTTGGCATTGGGCAAGTTGCCCCGGCAAGGCTCTTGCCGGGGGAGTCCACCTTGCCCCCTTTGCTCTTTGTGTTTCTGGTATTGGCGTTGCCTCTGATCGCCTTGCGCCTTTGGCTTCTCTCCGGCTTCCCTCCCCTGCCCTGCTTAGTGTGGCCGTGGGCGCGGCTCCGACTGTCCGTGCACAAGTAAAGGGGTCAAAAGGAGCGCCCCTACTTTTGTACACCGACAAGGCGTGTCCGGCAAGCTAGTGGAGTCGGCGGCGCCGGCTGGTGGAGTGGCCGTCTGGCGAGTCTCGACTTGGTCGCAATCAGCAGCAGTCGATGCACTCGCACACGGCTCCTTGCTGGAGGCGCGTCGAGCTGAGGCTGACCATCCGCTCCGTCCTCCGGCGCGTCATCTTCACCATCCTCACCCTCCTTGTCCTCGCCTTCGTCGCTGAAGGCGATCTCCTCCATCGAGTCTTCACCGTCGTCCGGGGTCAGCCTGAACCAGTTCGGCGGCACCTCGGCACCTTCCTCGTCTAGCTCGGGGAGGAAGACGTCGGTCTCAGTGTACTCGGCGATTGTCGCCGCCCGCTAAGTGAGCTCACACCTCACCACCACCAACTCCACAGTGGCCTCCTGCCGGAACATGGCCAACTGGGCTAGGCTTAGCCCAGGATACCACGCCTTGATGAACTCCAAAGCCTGTCGTGCTCCTGCCCGGGCTGAGGAGCCTTTTCATGCCTTGAAGCGCCCCACTGCCACCGCTAACCAGTCGGCGGTCCGGCTGGGGGTGCGCGGAGCTTGGACGTCTGGCCGGAGGGCGGAGATTACCTAGGCTGCAACATGCTGCAGCGGGCGGAGGATCCGATGAGACGGCCGGAGACGAGCTTGGATGGTGAGGAGCTGCTCACCGAGGGACTGAGGGACGTTGGGCGCGACCTCTGCACCAGCCTGCCTTCGCTCATCATGGCGAGCTTCGATGGCTTAGCTGGCAGCAACGACATAACCATGGAAATACTCTGCGCAAGAATGAAAAAGAAGCATGAAGTCGGAAGCTGGATCATATAACAGTCGGCAGATGAAAGAAAGAAGAGGACAACTCACCATCGAGCATGTCCTCGATCTCGCCGTAGCCGTCGTTCAGCGCCTTCTCCATCTCAGCCCAGGCCGAGCGCTCAGTCTCGTACTCGACCAGGAGACTGGTCTCGCTGTCCTTCGCCGCCTGAAGGGCCGCCTTGTGACGGTCCGCCAGCTCCTTGACGAGGCGGTCGTGCTCCTGGGCCGCCTTGCTGCACTCCTCCTCCTTGGCGCGCAGTGCGGTTTGGGCCTCTCCCAACTGTTGCTGCAAGGTGGCGTTGGCCTCTACAAGGACAAGAAAGAAAAGATAATCAATAAATCAACAAAAAAGAAAACTGGTTGCCGGGAGATCCGGCCTGACTGCTCAGCAGTCGGCCCGAATCTCGGGGGCTACACCGAGCAGGTGCGCTGACGCGCCCCCGCAAGAGAGAAAAGAAGAAGGCTTACTACGGCTGTCGGACAAGTCAGCAGTCCGCTTGGCCAGCTCCTGGACTTGGGAGTTGAAGGTGGCCGCGCGGATTTTGTGATAATCCTACAACGAAGACAACAGATGAAAAGAAAGGGTCAGCACTAGGAACTTACCTTTAAGTTCTGAGCCGCCTACTCAGCACCCGGCCCGGAACTCGAGGGCTACACCCTGTGGGTGCACCCCCAAGTCGTTCCTCCCCCAGACGTCCACTCTCGCGGGGTGGCACTAGTGGCCTCCGCCTCTGGGGCCTACGAGCTCGCGACCCCGATCTCCTGCGGCCGCGGCGCCGAAGTCGCCTTCACCACGCGCCGGGGGGCCGGAGTGCGGACCATAGGGGTCATCCCCACATGTGCCGGTGCTCTCTCCTCCATGGCGGCCGCCCCCAAGTCAGGGTCGTCCACATCGCTTCGCGTCCAGTCCGGCATGAACACGTAGCCCGACTCCAGAGCATCGTCGGCCGACTGGGACGAGAAGACATGTTCCGTTGCCGAGTGATCAGACGGCAGAGCAAGGACTCAAGCAAACAAAGAAGAAAAATACAAGACTCTCTTCAGGCGGTGGGTGCGCGCGGTTTTACGCCTGCTTGCCGAATTGCCAGTCCTTCTCCGACAGCTTGAAGTTGGAGAAGTAATTGACTAGTCGGACCACCTCCATGTCCGACAGGTCCCACGTGCACATCCGGCACGGGTCTTGGTGCCTGCTCATGTTGCTGATGATGTGCGGCCGGGCCTGGAGGGGAAGCACTCGGCGTGCCACGTAGGCGGCTAGCAGGTCCGAGCCCTTGAGGCCCTCGGAATCCGTCATCACATGCATCCGGGCGAGGGCGGCATTGGAGGCGGCCGACAGAGTGGCCGGCTTGTAGCGCCAGCTAGCACGCGGCTCAGCAAGCGGGCTGACCACATAGGCTGGCAGGTTGATGTAGTCTATCATCGGGCTGAGGTTCTTGACGTAGAAGTAAGACTTCTGCCATAGCTTGGCCGACTACAGTAGAGTGATGGTCGGAAAGAGGTTCTCGGCACTCGGACACCGCACCGCTACGTAGGCTCTGCACTGAGCCAGCGTACCCTTGGCGGCGGTGCCAAGCTTGATGTAGAAGCACTCGACCCAGAGCTCGAGGGTGGGAAGAGTGCCGAGGTAGCCTTCGCACATGGTGACGAAGCCGGCCAGTAGCAGCACCGTGTTGGGCGTGATGTGGTGCGGCTGGACTTAGTAGAAGTTGAGGAAGGTGCGAAGGAAGCCGCTCGCCGGAAGGCCGAAGCCCTGGAGGAAATGCGACCGGAAGACGATGCGCTCGCCCTCCTCCGGCACCGGCGAGATGTCAGTCGTGGGGGGACGCGTACCTTCACATTCACCTCCCGGGGCAGCCACGGCGTCTGATGAAGAAACATGAGGTGATCCTCATGGACGTTGGAGCCGTCCCAGTCGCCGGACCGTAGGTGCGCCAGTGATGACAGAGCTCGTCAGAGGCGCGGCACGGAGGCGGGCGGGCGAAGCCGCGGGGGAGCGAGAAGGCCACGGTGAGAAGGAGCCTAATGACGGAGAGTTGCGGCAGCGATTCGGCTAGAGAAAGAGGCGCTACGGCAACGGAGAAGAAGAGGAAGAAAATGGCGAAGGGAGTGGAGGGCGCGCGTATGTCTGCCGCCCCCTCCTCCCCCTACCTATAGCCCCCGGTGGCAGAGCCGATGGGGCGAGGACGTGGGGGTAGTGGGATTAACTGCGCCCATGACCCCACAACCCCGCGTTAACCACGCAGTAACGGCGTCCAATTACTGCGCCCCGGAATCCCAACCGTCTGCCTCGGCCACAGCGCATCCGCGTGCGTGCCGAGGCCCGGTAGTGGCGGGCCCTAGCCTGCGATGACGTCCCGTCGCACACATGGGCTGGCAGGCCGGCCCAGCGGGTGGCAAGCTTGGCGCCCTGCCGGCGCGCCACCTGGCTCCCGCCACAATGTTTAAATCACCAGGCGGCCTGCCTGGTCATGTCCGACTCTTGCCAGCTGGCACTTCGAAAGACGGACGAATCAAAGCGACCTCACCACTCAGAGTAGGAAGCTGCTGAGGCTCCTCGCCTTTTCAGCCGCAGCACCCCACCAGCTTCAGAGACTACTGTCGAAGTAAATGACCACGTGTCGGGGGTTGGGTGCGACATATGCAAAAGGATGGCTTATCATGGTGGGAGCGAGTAGAACGTCGCCGGTGCCCGGAAGCGGGATGAGGCGTAGACACGAACGCCGGTGTACTTTACCCAGGTTCGCGGCTCTCCTAGGAGATAACACCCCTAGTCCTGCTCTGCCGGGTCTCCGCATGATCACTAAGGCACTAGTGGATACAATGGTGGTCCTCGAGCTGTATGCTAGAGGTAGAAGAAGGCAGGTTTGCTCTCCTCTTCCTCTAGGTATGAGTCTAGTTCTAACAGATTGGGAACCCTTTGCATGGGTGCCCTGGGGGGTTTATATGGGCCTACCCCCAGGGGTACAATAGTAATCTGGCCGGGTGTAGGACCCGGCTCTCAGTTCTCTGGTCGTCGGCTTCTCCGCCGGCTGCTGGGGCCCGTCGCCTGGTGGGCCCCGCCGACTGGTCTGGTACGGAGCCGACAGGCCGCTCCTGCCGCTCGAGGGTCTTGCCGGCTGCTGGTTACTATAGCCGTAATGCTAATGACGCGTACTTGCTCAGGGGAGCGTGGCTACAGTCCCGCCGCCTGGTGGGAGATCATTGTAGCCACACCGTGTCTCATCTGGTTAATGGCGCAGGGACCCCAAGGGAGGAGGGGGGCGCCTGCTAGAGGCCGACCTCCCACGGGTCCGACTGGTCAGGCTTCCGCCGTCTTCCGGGCTCTCGCTGCCTGGTAGGGCCCGTCGCCTGCAGGCCGTACCGACATGCCGTCGTGGGAACAGGGCTCCGCCTGTCAGGGGTGATGTCAAGGGTGGAGTGGCAACAGTGACGCGCTGTGTGGAGATCTCCGCCTGTACGGAGCACTGTGGCCGCGCCTGGCCCTGGATACGGGGGTGATGGGCTACACTGTAGACTCACCATGTCTTGTCTTCTTAATGGGGGCGCAGACTCTGAGGGCGCCGTGGGCCGCCTGCTAGGAGCCGGCCTCTCTGGAGGCCGCCTACTAGGAGTCGGCCTACTTCGGTGCCGCCCTCTGGAGCCTGGCCGCCTTTTGGCAGCCGGCTGCTCGGGCCAGCCGGTCACCAGAAGGCAGCGCTTCATTCTAGATGTTCGTGGGGCGTAGCCGGCCCATTGTCTTGAAAGGCTCAGGGACACAGGTTAGGCTACCCGTGGCCCATTACTCCGACACCACAGGTAGCCTCATCGGGCTCCCTTGGTACTTCAAGACATCGGGGCCGGCTGCGCCCCTCAAGCATCAAGGTCAAAGGACCGCCTTCTTGGGGCTGGCTGGTCCATGGGGCCGACTGCTAGAAGGCGGCGGATTCCAGAAGACGGCTACGGAGTGGGCCGACTCCTAGCAGGTGGCCGCCAGAGAGGCCGGCTCCAAGCAGGTGGCCCCTCACGCCCTCGAAGTTAGCACCCACATAATCACGACAAGACGGGGCGTGGCTACAGTGCAGACTGCCACCCTCGAATCCATGGCGGAGCATGGCCATAGTGCAGTGTAGTGGGCGGACATCCCTCGCCCGGCGCAACACTGTTGCCACGCAGCCCATGACATCACCCATGGTAGAGAAGGCCATGCTCCCACGACGGGCTGTCGGTACGGCCCGCAGGCGGCGGGCCCTACATGTCCGTGAGAAGCCAGAAGGCGGCGAGCCCTGACCAGTCGACTCAGGGGGAGGCCGGCTCCTGACTAGGCGGCCCTCCTCCTTCCTTGGAGTTTGTGCGCCATTGACTAGAAGAGATGGGGAGTGGCTACAGTGAACGCCCACCAGGCGGCGGGACTGTAGCCACGCTCTCCCCGACAAAGCACACATCATCAGAGGCACTGCCACAGTGCTAAGCAGCCGGCAAGACCCGCTAGCGGCGGGCGCAGCCTGTCGGCCAAGAACGAGACAGCCGGCGGGACCCACCAGGCGGCGGGCCCCAGCTGCCGGCGGAGAAGTCGGCCACCAAAGACACTGACAGCCGGGTCCTACGACCCGACCAGATTACCATTGTACCCCTGGGGGGTAGGCCTATATAAACCCCCCAGGGCACCCATGCAAACGGTTAAGCTTCTTAGACCACACACACACACACATAGAGAGAGAAGTAGAGCTAGCCTTGCCCTTCTTCCTCCTCTAGCAAGAACAGCTCAAGGAGCATCTTGTAGCCACTTGTTCAGATAGTGATCATGCGGAGACCCCGCAGAGCAAGACTAAGGGTGTTATTTCCTAGGAGAGCCCCGAACCTGGGTAAAGTGCACCGGCGTTCGTGTCTACAGCTCATCCCATTTCCAGGCACCGACGATGTCTTACTCTCCCCCACCATTGATAAGCCATCCGTTGGCATATGTCGCACCAAAACCCCGACAAATACCTCTCGCACACACACTCTTTGTGTCTTTGTCACACAGGCAATCCATCCTCCTCCTCTCTCCCTCTCTCTCTCACACACACATGGGCTTTTTGCAACAATTAGCAAGATGCCCATGTGTTGCACGGAACATCAAGATGCATTTGTATGAGTAGTTTTATCTTGTGGGAGAAAAGGATGAACGAGGGAAGGCCTTATTTCGAAATGTGGAGAGGGTGTGGGTATCTTTTTGCATAATTGCCAGCGTTTCCTTCCTATCCGTCAGATATAAATCAGACGACCTATATTGCAGGATGGCAGGCACACCATCATCGCCAACTCTATTTTTTATCTCTACTCTTATAAAAAGTATAGTCGGTGATGATCGTGTGGCTGCCATCTTGCAATATAGGCCGTCCGATCTATATCTAACGGATAGGAAGGAAACTACGGCAATTTACCCGCACCCCTCTCCACATTTGTAGATAAGGCCTTCCTGTGACACCCAAGTTTTTATTTGGATTTTTTTTCAAAAGATTTTTATTTGACTTGAGGGGAATGATTTAAATTTTTCTTCAAGAGAACTCTCCCTCTCATATACTTTTCTTTATGGCAAAAGTTTTATTTGGATTCACCCAAGATCTGCCTTTGGTCTTGGAAGTTCTTGCTTTTCTTTTGGACTCAAGACAAAATGTTTTTCATTTGGGAAAATAACTTTTGAAAATCTACTTGAGATTTTGCACTATGGCTTTTGGAAAGTCCTTTGCCACTTTCAACAATTCCTTCTTGCCATGGCATTAGTGCAAATCCTCTCTCCTAACCACTTCCTCACCTTTGGATCATGATTTGCATCAAATCCAGCAAGTTGAACCTCCCCATGTGTTTATTTCCATTCAAATTCTATTCAAATGAAATTTCTGTCCTCTATTCTACCACTTGGAGATTTACAAAGGAACTCCATTTTCTGTTTTGATTTTTGCCACCAAACCAACTCTCCCTCCTAGTCCTTTGCACCCTCAACCTAGAACCATGAAGATCCACTGGTCTTCAGTTCAAAATTTTCAAACTACACTTGCTGCAAGTTTGGACCAGATTTGCCAAATTTGGTGAAATTCATTCCAAACCTTCTCCAAAAATTCCAAGTAAAATCAGGCAGCCTCTGGGTGCATTGAGTGGTCATCTCACTGAGTTACAGCTCCAGAAAAATTTATCTCCTGGCCAAAACCTCCTGTCGAACACCTGCAGTGCATGGTCATTGTCAAGTTCAGAGTTTCAGAGATTCAGTCAAGTGGCTGCTGTCGTTTTCTTCAGAAGCGGACGTCGATCTCGCCAGTGCCACCGCGTCGCCTTGCTCCTCGTCCCCGCCCTCTTGTTCCTGCACCGCACGAACGCCTGGCGCCTTGCGGGCGTCGGCGACGAGCAGCAGAAGGTGCGCCGCCCCGTGACCGACGCCGGCGGCGGCTTTGCGGACGCCAGCAGGAAACACGGCGCCGACGACGCCACCCAGCGCCGCCCAAACCACCGGAGCTCGCCGCGTGGCCTTCCACTCCCCCGAACGCGCTGCCGCTCTCGTCGTGAACCGCAGGGCGCGGAGCGCGCTCTCTGCCACCGTTGAGCCCGTGCGGTCACCTCACCGTGGACCGACGCCATTACGCCAAGACCGACCCCGTTTAGCTGCAAAACGAGTCCAGTAACCTCCACTGATGCTGCCCGACCGCTCAAACCCCCTGCCAATCCACTGCTCCGCCGTAATCGCTCGTCAGAGATTCTCCTTTCACGGCCACCCCGTCGATCTGCCTATAAATAGAGGCCCTGAGCTTCAACTCGAGCACCCACCAGCCCTGCACTCCCCCTAGAGCACGCCTAGCCACTGGAAGAGCCCCGAGGAGGTCTCCTTCCTCGACTCCGGCCGCCGCGACCCGCCACGGGATCCAGCCCGATTCGCCCCCGTGTGTGCTCCTCCGCCTCCATCCTCTTGCCAGTAGCTTCACAATGCATCCCTCTTTCTGACCCGCACTCCATTTTGAAGCTTGCAGCCCTCCACCGGAGTTCCCCATGCTCACCCGAGTCGCCGTCCGCCGGAGAAAGTGTCGCCGTCGACATAGTGCTCCCCGTTGGACGAGTCCACCACCCACCGACGCGGAAGAGGATGCTGAAGCTCTTGGTACCCTCCGTTCCTCCTAACTCGCCGTGGTTCGACGCCGGCGTCCAACGCAGTCTCCGGGCGCCGGCGAGCTTTTCAAACCTGACATGTGGACCCCGCATGTCAGCCTCTGTTCTTTTATTTCGCGAACCGTTTTCTGTTGGCGCCTTCGGGCGGAATACGTTTTCCCCTTTGCGCTTGCGCATTCCCAGCCGAAGCGTTTTCTGTTTTCTCACTTAAAACCCTGGAACTTTTCTGTTTCATTACAGATAAGTCCCTGGACAGAAAACTTTATAACTTTTTAATAAAAAGGTATTTTTGAGTGATTCTTTTTCTGACAGTCTTCAAATTTTGTCTAGTTTTTTATGGAATTTATTTGAAAAATATTTGGAAAATTTTCTGTGCATGTGTTGGTTTTCACGTTAGTACCCGTTTCGTGATTGCCGTAGGTTCCCGGAGAGGTGACGGAGCCGCGAACTTCGCCGAGCTAGACTCCGACTTCTCCGAACCAGGCAAGCATGTTTTGAACATTTGATATGACAGATGTTTTACGTGTTCACGTGAAAGTTTGTGCGTGGCATATGGGTGTCGGTAAATACCTCGTTGCTTGTAAGGCAACGACTCGGTCGTTCCAAAGTTGCGATGACCTCTGATGAGAGGTGGCCTAATCATGTGGTGACATGAAGGGCAGCAAGGTGGTACTGTCGTAGCATACCAGCCTTGCGTCATCCGACTTTCTTCGACGTTAACGTGGTTGGAGCCGCGTTATCGGTCTTTTCTTTCGCATGTTCCAAAGTTGCGATGATCTCTGATGAGAGATGGCCAAATCATGTGGTGACATGAATGGCAGCAAGGTGGTACTGTTGTAGCATGCCAGCCTTGCGACATCCGACTTTCTCTGACGTTAACGTGGTTGGAGCCGCGTTACCGTTCTTTCACCTTTCCGTGCTACCACATGTCTCATTGCCAGGATGCGGTTTAGTAAGTTGGTAACCTCTTTCCGTGTACACACCAAACAGAGAGGCCGGGATGATGGTACCTTGGCCCAGGAATAAAGCCAGTCATTCAGTCAGGGGGCATGGGTGTTTCCGGTTGGGACCGAGAGGGGGGGCACCCCCTTAAAGCGCACGTATAGAAATTTGATCTCATGCTACGCGAGGTTGTAGCCTCCCTGTCTCAAGGTTTTTCTTGAAAGTTGCCGATGGTGATCCCTGGCTTCGGATGGTTGAATTGGGTGTGTACTGGTTAGACGTGTTCCTTCCAAAACACCGTAGACGGAACTAGTCCCCGTGACTACTGAAATCCGTTGGCTGTGGTTAAGTACAAACTCTGCAGAGTCAATTCTTTCCAAATCATCGTATCCATGATCAAGCAGTGTAAGAGTTATATCCATATCTATCTGTGTGAAAAACTTGCCCTGGTGAACAAGCTCAAGTGGAAAAATCCAGATTTATTGTTATTCCTGTGGATGGACTAACTTTATATTTGTCTCATGCCTGTGATAATTTATGTTCCCAAACTATGGTATTAATGAGTTGTGATATAAGCCCTTTTGTGACGTCGCGCAGACGTCTGACTATGGCATGCACTTGGTACTTACTTTAAATATAAGCCCTTTATGTGATGTTGCTCAGACGTCCGACTGCGGCATGCACTGTCTTTACTTTCTGTTATAAGCCCTTTATGTGGTGTCGCCCCGACGCCCGACTGTGGCGTTATTATTCTGCATTTACCTCTCGAGGAGTCTTTCAGACACTCGTTTGGCACCAGTATTATTATTCTGCAGTTTCCGCTCGAGGTGTCATTCAGACCCTCGCTTGGCACCCAGTATTTATTTATGTGTGATCGCACTGGTTAACTTATTCATGTGCCTCATGTTTACTTTTGTTATACCTTATGTCCGAACTGTCTTGCGAGTACTTTCATAGTACTCACCTGGCTTGTTGATTTGGCCAGATGTTGACGAAGGCGATCTCTTCGATGAAGAGTTTGATAGCGCGTCCGACGCCTAGAGGAGTCCCAGTCAGTCCTGCGCGATCCCGGATATTGGTCACTTGTATCGTTTACGCTTCCGCCACCCGCAATAAATCTTCTCGAGCCTCACTCAGACGCTCGATGAGTTGTAGTCTTCTGGAATCATATCACTCGCTTCGCGGTGATATTTTCCACCACCATCATTATCGTGAGTTAGTAGTTGCCACCCTATCCGCCGTTTTGTTTTAGCGGCGTGCATGTAATAAATAGTTGGGCAGTCTCTGCTCAACCTTGTATTATATTTAGTACTCCTGGTATTTTTCTTCTGTGACCAAGATATTGTCTACCAGCGAGAAGGAATTCTTCCTCGCTGGTCCGTAAAAGGGATTGGTCTCTCAATAATTATTTTATTGAAAAACCGGTCGTGACAAGGTTGGTATCAAAGCCAGGCTGACTGTAGGAAGCCACTATGTGCGATCGCTAATCGGTTATTAGCGTTATTGTGCTTTTTCAGCATTTTGCAAATGTAGCTATTTTCTGTTGGTCATCATAAATTTATGACATGACTACTCAAAAATTTTGCCTACTTTTGTAGATGGCTGGCAGCAGCTGTGAGAATCAAGTGTTCACCAACGTGCCCGAGGGGTTTGTCAAGCTCCTCGTCTCCATCACCAAGCTCGCGATCGGGCCAGCAACTCGCCCAGAGTTCACGCTCTATCAGCACAAGCTCAGTGACGACGTGTCTATGCACCAAGCCGTGGTGCAGTTCCGGGGAGGACGTTCTGCTGCTCGTCACTTCCGTTTTACGGGAAGGGCCATGCCTACGGAGAGGCATGCCATGCAGATGGCTGCCCGCGAGGCGATAGCTCGCCTTCGGGACATCCTTCCTACGATGAAGACTCGTCGCTACCTCTACCTCCCATGCCATGTGCCTTACACCAGCCACTATGCGTTCGCCTGCCATCGGGGAGAACGAGATGAAGCCATCGAGATGGTTGTGGAGTATCTCAAGGCTCTGGAGGAGTCTTTCGACAACCTCGTAGATGATCTTGTGGCTGCCCGCATGGACTTAGTCCGGGGCGGTCCTGCCAGCAGGAAGGAGCTTCTCCACACGGCGCCGCCTCTGACATTCGTCTCGTCTTCAGCCTCGTATGCACCGGCCGTTTTGGCCACTGCTCGCCGTCTGCCTACCACTGAGGAGTTCGACCGAGTCATCGCTCCTACTCCAGTCAGAGCCGCACCGCCTGCCGCACGCGCTCTAACACCAGTCGCCCCCGCACCATCTCCGCAGCGCAGCGTCCCGCGCCAGGAGCCAGCTAGAGAGGAGGAGGTTGATTCTCCTGGACCGCTGAGCCTTGCCATCGGCAAGGGGAAGGAGATCTTCACCATCTCCGACTGAGAGCACCGAGTAGCCGCGTGTTATGCCTGCTTGTATGATGTGTTGTTTTATCTGTACGCTAGTTTGTATTGGTGTGTTTGCTGCCTTCCGGAGTAGTACGCTAGTTTTTAATAACATGTCAGGATATGTACGCGCATCCTGAGTGCTGTATCATGTGTTTGCTCTTCGCATGTAAGTTTTATGTTAAGCACTTCTTCTCCATGAAAAATCATTTGTGTTTCTTTGAAAACCTTGAAGCCTTTTTATTTTTGCCTTTGCGAGATTTTTGTACTACACAATTTTTCTCATGGGTCTTGCAAATAATACCCCAGACTGGAAAAATGTCTCGCCCGTGGACTCGCTCCATGCCCAATCAGCCAGAAGAGGTTTACGGGACACAGACCAGCAACAATTTCACTCAGGGTCAGTCCAGCCAACAAGACAGCGAAGCAGCACTGTCTCAAGTATGCCGTCTCTTCGAGCAAAGCCAGCAACAGCACCAAGAGATGATGAACCATGTCATCAACATGGGAAACCACCGTGAACCCTATCAACCCCATTCCAAGTTATCTGAGTTACAGAAAACTCGCCCCTCAACTTTTGCTCACACCGACAGACCGCTGGAAGCCGATGATTGGCTAAGTGAGATTGAAAGGAAACTGATTATTGCTCAGTGCTCAGATCATGAGAAGGTGCTTTATGCACCACACTACCTTACTGGAGCAGCCGCAGCATGGTGGGAAAACTTCCTACACATGCATCCCAGGGAACACAACATCACCTGGGAAGAGTTCAAGGAAGGCTTCCGTGGGGCACACATCCCCAGGAGCATCCTAAAGATCAAGAAGAGAGAGTTCGATGACCTGAAGCAAAGAGGCATGTAAGTGACCGAGTACAATGGTCAGTTCACCCAGCTGTCTCGTTATGCCTACGACGAGCGCATGACAGAAAGCAACAAGATGGAAAAATTCCTGGACGGCCTGGCACCAGCGTTAAGATGCCAACTGATCGTGCACACCTTTCCGGATTTTAAGACGCTGGTGGATAAGGCCATCACCCTGGAAAATGAGCGTCGTAGTCTGGAGGATATCCGCAAGCGAAAGAGGGACAAGACGACTGTTGCCCGCAGCAACCGGGGCAAGACTGAGGTCCCAAGGACAGACGCTAGGAGATCCACGACTACTGAGCCAAGGCCCGTCGGACAATTTCATGCCAGGGACAAGGAGTTCACATACCGTCCAGGGGTCACCTGCTATGCATGTGGTCAACAAGGGCATTACGCTAAACAGTGCCCGAAGCCAAGAGACTCAGCACCCAAGCCGAACAATGGTGTGAACAATCCAGCCCCCAAGCGCAACAATTTCAACCCCAGCAACAGCCACAGGAAGGGTCACCTGAACCATGTGACCAGGGAAGAAGCGCAGAATGCCCCAGACATCGTGCTCGGTACGTTCCCTGTCAACACAGTACCTGCCATGGTTTTGTTTGATTCTGGAGCTTCCCATTCGTTCGTTTCGAAGAGTTTTGTTTCGCAACATGGTTTTTCGATACTTCCCTTGGAAAAATCTATGACCATCAAGTCCCCCGGAAATAAGCAAATCGCTCAAGGTTACTACCAAGGAGTGGTCATTGAGTTCGAAGGACTACCATTCCACGCGAACCTCATCGTATTGGAAAGTAAAGGACTGGATGTCATTTTAGGGATGGACTGGTTGACCACCAACAAAGGATTCATCGACTGTTTCAATCAGACAGTGATTCTCACTCACCATCACGGCAAGACTATAAGAGTTTCCGCCCAAGAAAGGCCACGATCACAGCAACCAAAACTGAACAAAATGGACATTGCAGAACTGAGAAAAGTTCCAGTGGTATGCGAGTTTCCTGAAGAACTACCAAGCATGCCACCAGACCGAGAGATCGAATTTAGCATTGAACTAGCACCTGGCACCGCTCCCATCTATAAGAAGCCTTATAGAATGGCACCCTCAGAATTGGTGGAATTAAAGAAGCAGATAAAGGAATTGTTGGACAAAGGATTTATTCGAGCCAGCTCCTCACCTTGGGGTTCGCCTGTGTTGTTCGCTAAGAAGAAAGATGGGACACTGAGGCTGTGCATAGACTATCGAGCCCTCAATATGGTCACCATCAAAAACAAATATCCGATGCCACGAATAAATGATTTGTTTGACCAGCTCGCACAGGCCAAGGTATTCTCAAAAATTGATTTGAGATCGGGATATCACCAATTGAAGGTACGGACGGAAGATATTCCCAAGACAGCTTTCACTTCCAGATATGGGTTATACGAGTTTACAGTGATGCCTTTTGGACTAACGAACGCCCCCGCATATTTCGTCCACCTCATGAACAAAGTGTTCATGAAATTCATGGACAAATTTGTGGTGGTATTCATTGACGATATTCTGGTTTACTCGAGGACACCAGAAGAGCATGCTGAGCACCTCAAAATTGTTTTGGGAGAATTGAGGAAACATCAGTTGTACGCCAAATTTAGCAAGTGCGAATTTTGGCTAAGACAAGTTGGTTTCTTAGGCCATATACTGAACCAAGAAGGCGTGGCCGTAGACCCAGAAAAGGTCAAGGCCATACTAGACTGGAAGCCACCCGCGAATGTTACAGATGTGCGGAGTTTCCTAGGAATGGCCGGATATTACAGAAGATTTATTGAAGGGTTCTCCACTGTGGCAAAGCCTATAACACAGTTACTCAAGAAGGACAAAAAATTTGTATGGACAGAAGCATGCGAGCAGAGCTTCCAAGAACTCAAGAAGAATCTGACACCCGCACCGGTCTTAACTGTGCCAGACATACACAAGAGCTTTGAAGTGTATTGTGACGCGTCCCGAAAAGGTCTCGGATGTGTGCTAATGCAGGATGGCAAAGTTGTCGCATATGCCTCCAGGCAGCTGCGAAAACATGAGGAAAATTACCCAACACATGACTTGGAGCTAGCAGCAGTCATACATGCACTCAAGGAGTGGAGGCACTTTCTGTTGGGAAATCGCTGTGAAATATATACGGACCATAAGAGCCTCAAATATATTTTCACACAGCCAGAGCTGAATTTACGCCAACGACGCTGGTTGGAACTAGTCAAGGACTATGACGTCGGTATTCACTACCACCCAGGGAAAGCTAATGTAGTGGCCGATGCCCTTAGTCGAAACCCCAGCCCGGACAGTGACGGTCAGCAAAATTTGAGGCCTGAGTTTCAGCGAGAGTTCACTAGGCTCAACATGATGTTAGTCTCTGAGGACACCGTATCAAACCTGGAGATACAACCCACCCTAGTGGAACAAATCAAGAAGGCTCAACAAGGACATCCCAGTATCGAAGGCATAAAGAAGAAAATGAATCTTAGTAAGACTTCAGAGTTCGTCACAGACAGTGAAGGAACATTATGGTACCGAGACAGACTTTGCGTACCTAACATTGAGAAACTCAAGCAACAGATCTTGACGGAAAGCCACACCGCCCCATACTCGATCCATCCTGGAGGAACCAAAATGTACAAGGACATCCATGAAAGATTTTGGTGGCATGGTATGAAAAGAGATATAGCCACATTCATCGCTTGTTGCGATTCATGTCAGCGCATCAAGGCCGAGCACCAAAAGCCAGCAGGACTACTCCAGCCTAACAGGATACCAGAGTGGAAATGGGATGAAATAGGAATGGACTTCATTGTCGGATTACCCCGTTCACAACGCGGAAATGACGCCATATGGGTCATCACAGACCGACTAACCAAGGTTGCTCATTTCATTCCCGTGAAGACTACCTACTCCACACAAAGACTGGCAAAACTTTATCTCTCCCGTATAGTTTGCTTGCACGGAGTCCCAAAGACTATAATATCAGACCGAGGCACCCAATTCGTCTCCAAATTTTGGGATCACCTACAACAAGCTCTGGGCACGCAACTGGCTTTCAGTACAGCATACCACCCTCAAACCGATGGACAAACATAACGTGTAAACCAAATCCTAGAGGATATGCTAAGAGCCTGTGTGCTCACCTATGGATCCAGTTGGGAAGAAAGTTTGCCGTATGCCGAATTTGCTTACAACAACAGTTACCAAGCCAGCTTGAAAATGGCACCCTTTGAAGCGTTGTACGGACGAAGATGTCGTACCCCACTGAATTGGTCAAAAACAGGTGACAGCCGTACCTTCGGCCCAGACATGCTTAAAGAGGCCGAGGAGAAAGTTAAACAAATCAGGGACAGACTCAGGACGGCGCAGAGCCGACAAAAGAGCTACTATGATCAGAAGCATCGTGAGGTCAGCTTTGAACCCGGTGATTCCGTATACCTCCGAGTATCTCCTATGAGGGGTCTGCAACGGTTCAAAATAAAGGGGAAGCTAGCCCCAAGGTTTATTGGACCATTTTGTGTAAAGGCACGAAGAGGCATGGTGGCCTACCAACTAGACCTCCCCAAGGAGCTGTCAGACGTCCATGACGTGTTCCACGTCTCACAGTTAAGAAGATGTGTGAGCAACCCAGAAAAACATGTACCTCATGAGGACATTGATATGCAACCAGATCTCACCTACAGAGAAAGACCAGTAAAGATTTTAGAAGAGTATGAACGGAGGACCCGTCAGAAAACGACAAAGTTTTTCAGAGTTCAGTGGAGCAACCACACTGAGGATGAAGCTACATGGGAAAGGGAGGATTTCCTTCGAGCAGAGTATCCATATCTATTTGAGGATCAGCAGAAATCTCGAGGACGAGATTTTTCCTAAGGGGGTAGGTGTTGTGACACCGAAGTTTTTATTTGGATTTTTTTTCAAAAGATTTTTATTTGACTTGAGGGGAGTGATTTAAATTTTTCTTCAAGAGAACTCTCCCTCTCATATACTTTTCTTCAAGGCAAAAGTTTTATTTGGATTCACCCAAGATCTGCCTTTGGTCTTGCAAGTTCTTGCTTTTCTTTTGGACTCAAGACAAAATGTTTTTCTTTTGGGAAAATAACTTTTGAAAATCTACTTGAGATTTTGCACTATGGCTTTTGGAAAGTCCTTTGCCACTTTCAACAATTCCTTCTTGCCATGGCATTAGTGCAAATCCTCTCTCCTAACCACTTCCTCACCTTTGGATCATGATTTGCATCAAATCCAGCAAGTTGAACCTCCCCATGTGTTTATTTCCATTCAAATTCTATTCAAATGAAATTTCTGTCCTCTATTCTACCACTTGGAGATTTACAAAGGAACTCCATTTTTTGTTTTGATTTTTGCCACCAAACCAACTCTCCCTCCTAGTCCTTTGCACCCTCAACCTAGAACCATGAAGATCCACTGGTCTTCAGTTCAAAAATTTCAAACTACACTTGCTGCAAGTTTGGACCAGATTTGCCAAATTTGGTGAAATTCATTCCAAACCTTCTCCAAAAATTCCAAGTAAAATCAGGCAGCCTCTGGGTGCATTGAGTGGTCATCTCACCAAGTTACAGCTCCAGAAAAATTTATCTCCTGGCCAAAACCTCCTGTCGAACACCTGCAGTGCATGGTCATTGTCAAGTTCAGAGTTTCAGAGATTCAGTCAAGTGGCTGCTGTCGTTTTCTTCAGAAGCGGACGTCGATCTCGCCAGTGCCACCGCGTCGCCTTGCTCCTCGTCCCCGCCCTCTTGTTCCTGCACCGCATGAACGCCTGGCGCCTTGCGGGCGTCGGCGACGAGCAGCAGAAGGTGCGCCGCCCCGTGACCGACGCCGGCGGCGGCTTTGCGGACGCCAGCAGGAAACACGGCGCCGACGACGCCACCCAGCGCCGCCCAAACCACCGGAGCTCGCCGCGTGGCCTTCCACTCCCCCGAATGCGCTGCCGCTCTCGTCGTGAACCGCAGGGCGCGGAGCGCGCTCTATGCCGCCGTTGAGCCCGTGCGGTCACCTCACCGTGGACCGACGCCATTACGCCAAGACCGACCCCATTTAGCTGCAAAACGAGTCCAGTAACCTCCACTGATGCTGCCCAACCGCTCAAACCCCCTGCCAATCCACTGCTCCGCCGTAATCGCTCGACGGAGATTCTTCGTTCACGGTCACCCCGTCGATCTGCCTATAAATAGAGGCCCCGAGCTTCAACTCGAGCACCCACCAGCCCTGCACTCCCCCTAGAGCACGCCTAGCCACTGGAAGAGCCCCGAGGAGGTCTCCGTCCTCGACTCCGGCCGCCGCGACCCGCCACGGGATCCAGCCCGATTCGCCCCCGTGTGTGCTCCTCCGCCTCCATCCTCTTGCCAGTAGCTTCACCATGCATCCCTCTTTCTGACCCGCACTCCATTTTGAAGCTTGCAGCCCTCCACCGGAGTTCCCCATCCTCACCCGAGCCGCCGTCCGCCGGAGAAAGTGTCGCCGTCGCCATAGTGCTCCCCGTTGGACGAGTCCACCACCCACCGACGCGGAAGAGGACGCTGAAGCTCTTGGTACCCTCCGTTCCTCCTAACTCTCCGTGGTTCGACGCCGGCGTCCACCGTAGTCTCCGGGCGCCGGCGAGCTTTTCAAACCTGACATGTGGACCCCGCATGTCAGCCTCTGTTCTTTTATTTCGCGAACCGTTTTCTATTGGCGCCTTCGGGCGGAATACGTTTTCCCCTTTGCGCTTGCGCATTCCCAGCCGAAGCGTTTTCTGTTTTCTCACTTAAAACCCTGGAACTTTTCTGTTTCATTACAGATAAGTCCCTGGACAGAAAACTTTATAACTTTTTAATAAAAAGGTATTTTTGAGTGATTCTTTTTCTGACAATCTTCAAATTTTGTCTAGTTTTTTATGGAATTTATTTGAAAAATATTTGGAAAAGTTTCTGTGCATGTGTTGGTTTTCACGTTAGTACCCGTTTCGTGATTGCCGTAGGTTCCGGGAGAGGTGACGGAGCCGCGAACTTCGTCGAGCTAGACTCCGACTTCTCCGAACCAGGCAAGCATGTTTTGAACATTTGATATGACTGATGTTTTACGTGTTCATGTGAAAGTTTGTGCGTGGCATATGGGTGTCGGTAAATACCTCGTTGCTTGTAAGGCAACGACTCGGTCGTTCCAAAGTTGCGATGACCTCTGATGAGAGGTGGCCTAATCATGTGGTGACATGAAGGGCAGCAAGGTGGTACTGTCGTAGCATACCAGCCTTGCGTCATCCGACTTTCTTCGACGTTAACGTGGTTGGAGCCGTGTTATCGGTCTTTTCTTCCGCATGTTCCAAAGTTGCGATGATCTCTGATGAGAGATGGCCAAATCATGTGGTGACATGAATGGCAGCAAGGTGGTACTGTTGTAGCATGCCAGCCTTGCGACATTCGACTTTCTCCGACGTTAACGTGGTTGGAGCCGCGTTACCGTTCTTTCACCTTTCCGTGCTACCACATGTCTCATTGCCAGGATGCGGTTTAGTAAGTTGGCAACCTCTTTCCATGTACACACCAAACAGAGAGGCCGGGATGATGGTACCTTGGCCCAGGATTAAAGCCAGTCATTCGGTCAGGGGGCATGGGTGTTTCCGGTTGGGACCGAGAGGGGGGGCACCCCCTTAAAGCGCGCGTATAGAAATTTGATCCCATGCTACGCGAGGTTGTAGCCTCCCCGTATCAAGGTTTTTCTTGAAAGTTGCCGAGGGTGATCCCTGGCTTCGGATGTTTGAATTGGGTGTGTACTGGTTAGACGTGTTCCTTCCAAAACACCGTAGACGGAACTAGTCCCCGTGACTACTGAAATCCGTTGGTTGTGGTTAAGTACAAACTCTGCAGAGTCAATTCTTTCCAAATCATCGTATCCATGATCAAGCAGTGTAAGAATTATATCCATATCTATCTGTGTGAAAAACTTGCCCTGGTGAACAAGCTCAAGTGGAAAAATCCAGATTTATTGTTATTCCTGTGGATGGACTAACTTTATATCTGTCTCATGCCTGTGATAATTTATGTTCCCAAACTATGGTATTAATGAGTTGTGATATAAGCCCTTTATGTGACGTCGCGCAGACGTCCGACTGTGGCGTGCACTTGTTTCTTACTTTAAATATAAGCCCTTTATGTGATGTCGCTCAGACGTCCGACTGCGGCATGCACTGTCTTTACTTTCTGTTATAAGCCCTTTATGTGGTGCCGCCCCGACGCCCGACTGTGGCATTATTATTCTGCATTTACCTCTCGAGGAGTCTTTCAGACACTCGTTTGGCACCAGTATTATTATTCTGCAGTTTCCGCTCGAGGCGTCATTCAGACCCTCGCTTGGCACCCAGTATTTATTTATGTGTGATCGCACTGGTTAACTTATTCATGTGCTTCATGTTTACTTTTGTTATACCTTATGTCCGAACTGTCTTGCGAGTACTTTCATAGTACTCACCTGGCTTGTTGATTTGGCCAGATGTTGACGAAGGCGATCTCTTGGATGAAGAGTTTGATAGCGCGTCCGACGCCTAGAGGAGTCCCAGTCAGTCCTGCGCGATCCCGGATATTGGTCACTTGTATCGTTTACGCTTCTGCCACCCGCAATAAATCTTCTCGAGCCTCACTCAGACGGTCGATGAGTTGTAGTCTTCTGGAATCATATCACTCGCTTCGCGGTGATATTTTCCACCACCATCATTATCGTGAGTTAGTAGTTGCCACCCTATCCGCCGTTTTGTTTTAGCGGCGTGCATGTAATAAATTGTTGGGCAGTCTCTGCTCAACCTTGTATTATATTTAGTACTCCTGGTATTTTTCTTCTGTGACCAAGATATTGTCTACCAGCGAGAAGGAATTCTTCCTCGCTGGTCTGTAAAAGGGATTGGTCTCTCAATAATTATTTATTTGAAAAACCGGTCGTGACACTTCCCTCGCTCATCCTTTTCTCCCACAAGATCTTGATAGTCCATGCAACACATGGGCATCTTGCTAGTAAGAATAGAAATTAGAGATATACATGAATCTTGAAACCAACAACATTCCTCCCTTATCTCATCAAACCGCCAAAGGAATATATTTTAAGTGAAACATAAGATATTTTTAGTGATACACGTATTTCAAAACTAGACTCTTTTTTCTATCAAATTGGTGAATATGTATTAATCTAATTTGATCGTGTGGCAACCCATTGGCGCATTGCTAGTAGTTATTACTACTGTATAATTTTTTGGACACCAGACAAACGGTGGAGTACATATACAAAGAGAAGAGGCGCACGCACGCAGTCGTTCTCTCACTATCTCGCACACATGAGAATTACGTAAAGGCACTGTTAACAAATAAACCCTAAAACCCTAGGTGCACGATTGCTGCATGCGCGAGTACTGGGTACTTGGTGGAGCGCACCTTTGTAGGAATAGTCAGCTCACGTGATAATTTGATCCGTAGGAGTTGATGGTCGGGACCACAGGTGAACGACCTGGAGGCGGTGGCTCGCCAGTTGCCACGGATCGAGTAGCCATGTTTAAAATATAATTTTTTAGTGGGGGTAAGAGTTCTGATTTTCAAGGGTGCGTTATAAGTACTTCAGTATTTTTTATAACGATTGGTATGGAGCGAAAATGGAATTCATAACTACTACCTCCTTGGCGTATGGTTGTATGGGTTTATGTGGCGAGATGTTGAACCTGATAGTTCTAGGGCAAATACTATGGTTTAGATGTTGGTTTTCAGTAATGAAAATCGGAAGGGGGAAGCCCTTCTTTGATAAAAGAAACTACTACCTCCGTCCTGGTTTACTAGTCCCCATCGTATTTTGGGTCAAAGTTTGTCCATGAATTTTACTTGTAAAATGTGAATGGAAAATGAGATTTTGTTATACCCAAACAAAAAAGGACTGGAGGCGGTGAATGCTCTGACACGGACGCAACCTCTCATAGCGCAAGCATTGAATCGGCGCACCGGCCAAGAGGGCCCCACTCGCTGCAGGCCAGGCTGAACACACCTCCTCGCCACATGCAACCGGCTTCAGACTGCCCCGCATGCCTCCATTGAATCCACGCCTATGCCGGCAACACGTCATTCCGCGAGCCAGCTGGCATTTTAGAACACAACATCGGCTAGCTCCTCTCGTCCGCTCGCTATATAAACGAGGCCAGACGCCTGGCAAGAATCGCACACACCGCTGCTCCCCATATCCTCATTGCACCATTTTCTCCACACTCTCCATAGCATCCGGTGAGCAGGAAGATGACTTCTCCGGCATAAAAGCCGGCTGGGGGCCCTGACAAGCCACGCAACTCGCTGCCCCACCTCCCTCCCTGCTCTAGGCCGTCAATACGATGGGCAAGGCTGCAGGGGGCAAGCGGAGGAGCAAGCCGCCGCTCCAAGCTGGCCCCTGGTGCATCAACTCGACGCTCCAAGCCTGCTCGTAGAGGAGTGGCCAGTTGCTGCACGCCGGCACACGGAGGACCACAACCATGGTTGGCCGCACCATCCGACGCAAACGTTGGCCGAACCGCGGCATGCTGGCAGAGGTGGCCAACACGTTTGCGGCCATCGCCGACACCGAAGAATAGTAGACCACAGGAGCCGCTGCCACTCTGAATCCACGAATATTACGATCACCGCGTTGCCGGCATAGAAACCCGGTGTGTTGCCCGGTTTGGCTCAAAACATCGTGGACCCCAGCCGCGGCCGGCATTAGAAATTATACCTGCTTCCAGAAGTTATTTGCGATTAGTAAAAAATCGACCAAAATATAATTAATTACGCATGGTCTTGACTTGTTGTGCTTGCACTGGTAGTAGGAACTACAGGTTTTTCTTTATTTATAACTCTCCTCACATTTTTTGGCTTTGAAGTGAATCATGGTTGTGGACATTATCTATGAATGTGCAAATATCTTTGAACATGAGTTTGATGTGCAAGTTGAACTTGGAATGTTGGGCTTGCGCGTGAACTATACCATGTCCAATGCTTCATTTGTTATTGTTTGGAAAGTAATTGCTGTTATTACATGACCCCACGGACATCACAACAGGCATGCTGACAGGATAAACATTTGAACCTAGCTATTATGAAGGAAAATTTGTATTAACAACAGTTTTAGATAGCAGGAGACGCCTATCCTGCTCTGCCTCTGCTAGCTTCTTTCTGGCTTCTTCCATCTCTTCTTTGGCTTGGGTGAAGAGAGCATCTGATTGCTATTTTCGCTTCTTCACGAACTCAGCTACATTCTCAAGGGCTGCTGCACACTTTCTTTCAGCCTTTACTAGAGCCACGAGGACATGAACAGTTGAGGACTCCACCTGGCTTGTGTGTAATCCAGCATCATCTGGGAATTTGCACCTTGTGTCTAATCCAACATCATTAGGGAACTGGCACCTTGTGTGTAATCCAGCCTCATTTTGGAAACATGATCTCGAGGTTGACCATACTTCCCTCCTCGCAGGAACTGCATCCTGACATGAAGTTACTTCTTTTTTAGATCAATACTCAGAGCAACCCATATCCATTTAGTAGAAGCCAGATAAACAGGACTCGGAGAAGTGAATTCAAAAGGAAAAATATAAAAACAGACTACAAGGTGAGAACACCCACTTCCTACATCAAGCTAAAAACGAAAGCACTAGGGCGATTAAGACTCTTCTTATTCCACATCGAAGAACACGAGGCTAAGAGAAACAGAAACTACAACATATACACATCGAAGAACACGAGGCTAAACAAAAGTAATTGAAAGGGTGTTACTTACCAAAGCTCGTTTTACAAGTTCGGTGCGGCTCCTCTTTAACTTGCCACGCTCCATGAAGATGTCCCCAATATCCCGTGTTTGGTCTTCATTGCTCCTCTGCATGTTCACACTCGTGGTTATAAAATCTCAACATGGCAAGAAAAATATACTAGTAATACTCACGCATCTTGTGGGCAACATTGAAGCACTCGTTTGCCATGTTAGAGCATCTCCAACTGAAGCGCAACACGCGGTGCTTTAAAAAACATTTATAGTGCTGAGATTGAGAAGTAGAGATAGAGTGTAGAGACTAGCGAGTGGAGACATAGATAGTTCTCAGAATGGATATAGCATAGATACATTAAAAAATAGATAGTTCAACTACTCCTCCTCGTCCGACTCCTCCTCGGTGATGTCCCCCTCCGACGTCTCAATGTAGGCGTGCAGATACTTATCATTGTCAGGTTCCCAGGGCGACGTTGATCCTAGCCTCATGTTGAATTGAGCGTCCGATTTTCGCGTACGCTTGTCCTCGCGATAGGCGGCTCGCTCCGCCCTCCTCTTCTCCCTCTCCGCCCTCCTTTGCGCGTAGAACTCGCGCTCGTTGATGACGTCCTGCGAGAAGCGTTGGCGCCACAACGCCATGGCTTCCTCATCCATATCGGCGATGCCGAGACGGTGCTCCCGCCTCTGGTTGTCGCAACGATCCTCGTCGGTGACAAGCCGCAGCAGAGGCGCGAGCTCCTGCGCCCGCTCCCGCGTCGGCACGTTGGGGAAGTTCAATGTTCTATGAGGCCACCGAAGGCTCCACGCCGTCGCGCCGTACGCGCGGGTGGCCTCGTTGGCGTTGTCTAAATAGCCAAGGCCGAGGCGCATCCCGCAGAACCGGATCTCGGCGGAGAAGTTGCCGGAGGGGCACACGCGGACGCCGCGGTATCCCCAAGTTTCCCGGTGACACGGCGGCATGGTGGTGCGGCGGTGGCGAGACGAGAAAGAGCGGGGACAAAGCGATGGCAAGGCGTAGAGCGGGGAGAGAGCGGTGGCGAGGCACAGAGCGGGGAGAGAGCGGTGGGAGGGCGTTGGATTTTATAAAGCGTGCCGGACGCCGCGCGCCAAAACTAGCGCGCGCCCGGCCGCTTTCTCCCCCGCGCACGTCATCCTTTCCCGACGTCCCTACTATCTCTACTCTCTTCTCTACTGGTATATTTATTTTATATTTAATGTTTATCTCTACTCTCTTCTCTACTGTTATATTTATTTTATATTTTATATTTATCTCTACTTCTCTACTCTCTACTCTTATTTTTCTATTTTTTCTATACTTCTATAAAAATCACAATTGGTGATGATGGTGTGCCTGCCATCTATCATTTTTGACCGTCTGTTCTGCATCCAACGCATAGGAGCAACCCCACTTCACATTTGCAAAGAAACCCCTCATCTCTTCGTGCATCTCCATCCAGTCCCACCTTATCCAGCCAAGCAATCGACCCTTCTCGAAGAAAGTGGAATCAAAAGTGGCACTCTCTGCAGCAGTAGCAACCTCACCGCCACACCAACACCCACCTCCACCTTCCTTCCTCCACCTCGTCTCTTCCTCCCCCTACCCTGTCAGTGCGAACGACACCTATGGGGTCACTGGGATCCCTTCTACGGTCGGCGGGCGCGAGGTTGTGGAAAGAGCGGGTCTGACAGGAAGCACACGGATCGTTTACCCAGGTTCGGGCCGCGAAGATGCCTAGTACCCTAGTCCTGCTTTGCTGGATGTATTCGAGTGTTCTTGTATTCTTGAGCTAGCTACGGGGCGCAACTTGCCCAAAAGAGATGAATCCTTCTCCTGGTCGCCTCGGGCCTCCTTTTATAGGCAAAAAGGGGTTGCCAGAGTGGCACACAGGAGGTGGAAAGGTCTACAGTTGATAAGCCTATCCTCTGGGACCGTCAGACAAACGCATTTAATGCGCTGCCGACGTGTCCCCCTTGCTTTATCGGGGACGGCAAGGAAGCACGTCCCAGCTGTCGCCGCCTCGCCTGGGCTTGACACACGTCCGAGCTGATGAGGCGTCGTGGCGCCACGTGGGCTGGCTGCTGGGCTGGCGCGATGGTGGGGCCTTCACGAAGGGTTGCATGCCACCACGCAGGTGCTTGCTGAGTCGGTGTAGAGGCCGCCCGTCGCCATGCAGGTGCCTACCCAGCTGGTTGAGCTAGCAGCTACTTGGGGACGGTGGTGGAGTCTTGGCTGGCGCGGGCCGGGCAGTGGCCCCGCTGATGCCTTCGGCAAGGGTCTTGCCAGGGGGCCCGGCAAGGGTCTTGCCGTGGCGTTGCAGTCGTCCCCGGCAAGGCGCTTGCCGGGGGTCTTGTGGATTTCCTCGGCTAGGATCCCCCCGAGGGTCGCCGTCTTCTGGTCCTCATCCGATCTCACATGTTTATGATATTGATGAAGATCTGCATGCCCCATGGGCTCAAGGGTGGCTTGCTCCGCTGGCATCGGGCAGGTTGCCCCGGCAAGGCTCTTGCCGGGACTGCGGAGGCTGCCTCGGCAAGGATCTTGCCGACGGAGCCTACCTCGCCCTCTTGCCCCCCTGTGTTCCTGGTCTTGGTGTTGCCTTGGTTGTCTTATGCTTTGGCTTCTCTCCGGCTTCCCTCCTCTACCCTAGTAAGTGTGGCCGCGGCGCGTGGCTCTGACTGCCCGTGCACAAGTAAAGGGGTCAAAAGGAGAGCCCCTACTTTTGTACACCGACAGGAGCCCCCGGGTCTGGGCCACACATAAGTGCGACGCATTGTTGGGCCAGTCCCAGAATTGTGCGCGGGCAGGTGGGGCGGATATTAACCATAGTAACTGTTTCGTCCATTGTGCTTCCCCACGACCCGAGTTGAACGCGCGACGTGGAGGGTCGTGTGTGACGTGGGGGTCATGCGTGGGGCGGTTCCCGCACACATACGTCACATCGCAGTAAAGAGGCGGCCCGCACCTTCCTCATAAGAAAAAGAGGGAGGCGAAGAGGTGCAGCTCATTCACTGACTGGACTCGTGTGGCGGTCTTCAAGGCACCCGTGCCCCACGATCACGGGGTGGGGAACGGTCGCGTCACCCGTCCCCTCGATCCTGCTCGCTCGCCACGCGTCCCCCATGCAGGTGGTAGGCGGTGGAGGCAGGAAACCGGGCAGTCGCTGATTGGGGCAGCGGGTCGGTACTGATTCCCTGCGCCTCCGATGGCTGGATTTGTCGAGTGGGGCGGCCGAGTCTCGACCCGCCCCTTTATAAGGAGGAGGAGGGGGATGTCATCCCACATTCTCCCAGCATTCATATTCTTCCACTTCCGCTCCTTCCCTCCACCCGTCATGGCGAGAGGGGGCGGAGGCCCTTCAACGGTGGGGGCGAGGGTCGCTGCTCGACAGCGTGTTCCTCCTTCCCACGAGCTCGCGGCGGCGGAGCTGGCCACGAGAGGAAGGGGAGGGGCGAGGCCAAGGTCGCCGCGGTGGTCGGGGGAGAGGGGGACAAGGCGGGGCGATGGCCATGCCTCCGCCAGCGATGCCGCCCGAGGAGGGCCACGTCGGGGACCAGCCTCGGGAGTTCTTCATCAGGCTGCGCCGGCCACCGCGTCGTTGTCTCCGTCTCCCTACCCCATTTGCTCGGGAAATGGAGCTCGATCTGCCCCAGACCATCAGATTGCACATGAGGGGCTGCAGGAACGGTGGCACGCGGGTCGACGTCGACTTCCCTGCTCCTCATGTTATGTACCTCCGTCGCGGATGGAAGACATTTGCTCTCATCCATAGCCTGACGGCGGGGCTCGTCCTCTACTTCAAGTTAATGGAGGGCGGCCTGCTCTCCATCAAGGTCTTCGGAGATCTTGGAACTCGCCTAAAGTGCTGCATGGAGAGCTCCTCTGACGATGAAGATTCCTCCTCAAGCGGGAGTGACGAGGAGGACAGTTACAGCGGCGACGAGGGAGTCAAGCGGTGGGACGCCGACTCCGGCTCCGACTGACCTCGTCGCCCTTCCCTCGGCCACGCGCCCTGCCGAGGGCTTTCCTCATCAAGCTCTCCATCGGGGCGCTCCCCGTCGTCTCCTTTGGCGGCTGGCATAGGAGGGCCGGAAAAGGCGAAGAAGGCAGGTGGCGGTCGTCAAGTCTGAGTACTCGGGCACCGATGCCTTCGTCGCGTATTGTCGGCCCGCTGCCTCGTCTTCCAGTTCTCCTGTCGGCACCGAGATGCTCTCTTGGCCCCTTCTGCTCCTCGCCTAGGAACTCTTTTTGCCCTCCTGCTGTCTTGTTCCACTTTCTGAGGAGAGGGACAAGAAAGGGATTACGGGCACCTTATCTCTTTTTAGTATGTAAGCCTGCGTGCACTTGTTAATTTTAAGACTTGTAATCCCCATGCTCATGTTTTAAATTCCGTACGAACTGTACTTGTATGGGAAGTTTTTAATGAAAAAGGGTGTCTGCCGGGTTCTTTGTGAGTGAGCGAGGCCCATGCCAAGGAACGAATCCTTGTTATTTTTAGGATAAACATTGTCGCCCGGCAACAGGCCTTGCCGTCCCCTGACTTCAATCGACCATTCTCACGCTTTTAGCGGAGGCAGAGGCGAAGTAGAGTTAGGCCCCTCGTTTATTTCCTCGCCACTGCGTCTATGACCCGGTTCTGTCCCAGGGACTTGGGTATAAGAAGAAGGGGGAGCACGGTGGTCTCAGAGTAAAAAGAGGTTTCATTTGTCTGAGTTCCATATGGAAATGCACAACAGGGGATGAAGGACTTATGTGAATCCGCAGCCCCCGTCAACCTTGGCTTGCCGTGGTTAGATCCTTGTGTCTTCAGCCCCGGCAGTCCTGGCTTGCCGGGGCCGGAGCGCCGGTTCGTCCTCTTTCTCCCAAGCGGCTCAGTAGAACTGTCCACGTGCGCTGCAAACCAAAGAGGACAGAAATACGCATACTTGAGGCTAGGGGTTAGCCGCTGCTAAGCACTATCAACCCTAACCGAGGGAGAGACCTAACCTAGCATGCATGCTAAAACTTAGGGCGCCAGCGCTTCGTCTATTTATGCTCAGGGTCTGTGCCTGGCTTTGTACAAAGGGTTATATGCCTTCCCGGCAAAGATTCTACAAAAGGTGGCTTGCCGGGAGGCCCGGCAACCGCGCCTTATGGGTAAAACTTGCAAAGATGTTCGATGTTCCAGGAGTTGCTCACTGGGACAACATCTTCGGTCTCCAGGCGGACTGCGCCGGGCCTGGTGACTCGTATTACCCGATAACGGCCTTCCCACTTCGGCGTCAACTTGTTGGAATTCATGGCCGACTGAACGCGCCGAAGAACAAGGTTGCCTTCCGCAAAGCTTCGGGCATGAACCTTGCGGCTATGGTAGCGGCGCAAGGCTTGCTGGTAACGTGCTGCTCTCACAGCCGCCCGAAGACGATCTTCCTCAAGGAGCGTTGCGTCATCTTGCCGCAATTGCTCTTGCTCAAGCTCGTCATAAGCGATCAATCGAGGTGACCCGTATGTGAGTTCCGTGGGGAGAACTGCTTATGCCCCGTATACCAGGGCAAAGGGTGTCTGGCTGGTGGCTCAATTTGGCGTAGCTCTGATCGACCAAAGAACCGCCGGCAACTCATCAATCCAGCGCCTTCCACTCTTGTGCAGCCTGTCAGAAGTCTTTGTCCTCAGGCCTCGCAACACTTCAGCATTTGCCCTCTCCGCCTGGCCGTTGCTCCGTGGATGTGCCACGGAAGCGAAACAGACCTTGCTGCCGAGGTCTTGGATGTATTGCATGAAGGTGTAGCTTGTGAACTGCGTGCCGTTGTCGGCGATGACTCTATTTGGCACACCAAAACGGCAAACTAGCCCTTTGAAGAACTTGACGGCCGACTGTGCAGTAACCTTCCTCACTGCCTCCACCTCCGGCCACTTGGTGAACTTGTCGATTGCAACGTACAAGTACTAAAGCCCCTGACAGCACGAGGGAAAGGGCCCAGTATGTCGAGCCCCAGACCGAGAACAGCCAAGAGAGAGGGATTGTTTGAAGGGCTTGAGCTGGTTGATGAAGCTTCTTCGAATGGAACTGGCACACTTCACACCTGGTTACTAGTGCCGTCGCATCCTGGAGGGCGGTGGGCCAGAAGAAGCCTTGCCGGAATGCCTTGCCGGCAAGGGCCCTCAACCCTATGTGGGAGCCACATATGCCTCCATGTATCTCTGCCAATAGCTCCAGTCCTTCCTCCCGGGGGATGCACTTCAATTTCACACCGTTCCGTATTTTTCTGTACAGGACGTCATCGACGAACTGGTACAAGGCAGACCGACGGGCTACTTTTTCCGCTTCTTCCTGCTCCTCAGGAAGTTCCCCTGTCTGGAGGAAACAGACGGTATGCTGTGCCCATGCCAGAGCCTGGGGCTCGACGGCAAGGACCAAAGGCATCTCTTCTGCCATGGGGGCGTCCGTCTCTACGGCCAGGGCTTGGCGCCCTGCCGGAGCCAGCTGCCCCTCGGCAGGCTCAATACCCACGGCATTACCCCTTCCGGTGGCCACAGGGGGCTCGGTGGGAAAGTACTTGCCGGGGCCTAATTTCCTCCGCTTGTTCTGCCCCGGTGATGGTTCGACGGATGGTTGAGTTAGCCGAAGCACAAAAGTACCTGGTTCCACAGGCAGTTTGAAGGCAGCGCGCTTTGACAGGTAATTGGCGATGTCGTTCAATGCTTGGGGAACGTGCTCTGCTTGTATACCGTCAAAGCGCTCTTCCAGCTTCCTCACCTCATCTACATAGGCCTCCATCAACGGGCTCTGATAATCCTTGTTGACTTGTCTGACGACAAGCTGTGAATCACCCCTGACGATGAGCTTGTTAACCCCGAGGTCTGCGGCGATCCTTAGACCGGCAAGAAGCCCCTCGTATTCGGCAGTGTTGTCTGTGGACATCTCCCTGGGAAAGTGCATCTGGATTACATACTTGAGGTGCTCTCCGGTGGGTGCGACAAGCAGCACACCGGCACCGGCGCCTTGCAGCGAGAAAGCCCCATCAAAGTACATGATCCAGTCGCGAGTCGCTTCCTTGCCGGGAAGAGTGGTCTCCTGGATTTCTTCGTCGGGCGTTGAGGTGCACTCCGCAATGAACTCCGCCAGGACTCTGCTCTGGATCGTCGAAGTAATTTCAAACATCAAACCAAAGCTCGACAGCTCCAAGGCCCACTCCACAATCCTCCCGGTTGCGTCTGGATTATGCAATATCCGTTGCAACGGGAGGCGGGTGACGACAGTGACCTCGTGTGCTTGGAAGTAATGACGCAGCTTCCTCGAGGCCATAAGGAGGCCAAAGAGCAATTTCTGCACACCGGAGTATCTTGACCTAGCCCCCTGCATGAGGGAGCTGACAAAATAAACTGGGTGCTGCATCATCTTCTTCCTCTGCATCACTTCTCTCGGTCGTGCAGGCTCTGTCCTCTTGACGTCAAACCCTATCGGGGGACCTGCCTTGCCGGCACCAGGCACTGCCGGGGGGATCTCTGGCTTGCCATCCGCCGGCTCTGCCGTTGCCGCTGCCTCTTCATCGACCTCCTTCTTTGCCACCAGCGCGACACTGACCACTTGATTCGTCGCCGCCAGATACAGCAACAACGGCTCTTGTGGTTTGGGCGCAAGCAGTACTAGTGTAGAGGAGTGGTATTTCTTCAGGTCCTGCAGTGCTGCTTCGGCCTCCGGGGTCCACTCCATTGGGCCCGCCTTTTTCAAAATCTTGAAAAAGGGAAGGGCGCGCTCGGCAAACTTGGAGATGAATCGGCTCATGGTGGCAACGCAGCCAGTGAGCCGACGCACATCTTTGATCCGCTTGGGCGCCTCAATCTGCTCGATAGCCTTAATCCTTTCTGGGTTCGCCTCGATCCCACGCTGTGACACAAAGAACCCGAGAAGTTTGCCGGATGGAACTCCGAAGACACATTTCTTAGGGTTCAACTTGAGGTTGATCTTGTGCAAATTTGCAAAGGTCTCCTCCAGATCTTGTACAAGTGTTGCCCTGTCCTTGGTCTTGACCACTGTGTCATCCATGTATGCTTCCATATTTCTATGCAGCTGGGGTTCAAAACCAATTTGGACCGCTCTTGCAAACGTTGAGCCAACACTCTTCAACCCGAAAGGCATCTGTAAAAAGCAATACGTGGGTGATGAATGTTGTCTTCTCTTCATCTTCTCTTGTCATGAAGATCTGATGGTATCCTGAGTAGGCGTCAAGGAATGACAACAAATCACACCCGGCCGTGGACTCAACAATCTGGTCGATGCGCGGCAACGGGAAAGGGTCCTTGGGACAGGCCTTATTGTTATCTGTGTAATCAATACACAGCCTCCACTTCCCTTTTTCCTTGCGTACCACCACCAGATTAGCCAACCACTCCTCTCACCAAGCCTGCCGCTTCTAACTTCCTGGTCTTCTCTGTGATGAATTCTTGCCTTTCCAGAGCCTGCTCCCCGACCTTCTGCTTGACGGGACGCGCATGAGGACAGACAGCAAGGTGGTGCTCAATCACCTCCCTCGGAACACCAGGGATGTCAGATGCTTGCCATGCAAACACATCGACATTCGCCCGCAGGAAGGTGATGAGCGCGCCTTCCTATTTGCTGTCGAGGGTGGAGCTTATGGTGAAAGCCCCTCCCATGCCATCCTCCCTGACGGACACCTTCTGTGTCTGTGGCGGTGCAGCTCTGGATTTCTTGCTCTTGCCGGTGGAGCTCCCTGGCACGTTCTCGACGGCAGCACAACACTCCGAAGAGGTGCTCTTGCCGGAGTGTGTGCGAGAGGTCTTGTCGGTCTTCTTCTTCCCTCCCGGGGCTTCAGCGGCAGGAGCAAGTGCCTTGGCGGCAGCTGCTGCAACTGCTTCCCGGTAGAGTAGGTCGGCGCAGATTAGCGCATCCTTCTTGTCGCAGGGGACGGTGATGACAGTCATCGGCCCAGGCATCTTCAGCGTGTTGCAGGTGTAGTGCGATGCCGCCATGAACTTGGCTAGTGCCGGGCGGCCGAGGATCCCATTGTAGGGCAAGGGGATCTCGGCTACATCGAAGACAATCCTCTCCGTCCTGTAGTTCAACTTGCCTCCAAACGTCACAGGCAACTTGACCCCCTTCGGCTGGTCCTTCACAGGTTGACACCTTGAAACGTGCCCGTCTCCTCGAGGTCTCCGTCGGGAATTTGTAGCATCTTGATCACAACGGGCGAGATTAAGTCCAGACCGGCCCCGCCGTCAACCAGCATCTTGTTCACCTTGAGGTTGCGTATCGTTGGTGAGACCAACAACGCCAAACACCCGACCGTAGTTGTGCGCTCAGGGTGGTCCTCGACGTCAAAGATGATGGGCGTGCTGGACCACTTCACCGGCTTCTGAGCGTCGAATGATGGCTTCGCTGCTGTGATCTCACGCGCCCACTGCTTGAGCTGGCCGTGAGAAGTGTGCAGCAAGGCGCCACCATCAACGCACATGGCCTCCGTAGCCTTCTGAAACTCTTGCTCGCCGGACTCGTCGTCCTCGTCATGATCATCGTCTTCCTGCTTCTTGTCACGGCCGCAAGCGGGCCTCTCTTGCTGGTTATCCTTGCCGCGGCGGCCTCCTTGGCCGCCACGCTTCTTGCCAGATCCTTTGGCACCATCCTAACCCTTCTCCTTGTCCCGCCTCTCATACTCGGCCTTTTGCTTTTTGGCAAGCAGCTCGACCTGTCGGCAGTTCTGGAGGTCGTGGCCCTTGGTGCGGTGGACCTTGCAATACTGCTTGTCGGAGCCTCCTGGCTTGTTGGCGGCTGCCAAGGCCCGGCAGGCTGCGTACCCGGCAATCTCCTTGCCGGGGTCGTCTGCCTTGGCCTTCTTGGCGGCGCCGGTGTCGTCGTATCCCTCGACGGCAAGCACGGCCTTGCCCTGGCGTTTCCTGTTGCGACGCCGGCCCTTCTTCGTCGGGGCGGCGGTGTCTTCATCAGTGGAGTCGGTTTCCACGCCGGCGACCTCGCCGGGGTACTTCCTTCCCTCTTCAGCCTGGACGCACCTATTGGCCAGAACATAAAGTTTGGACACATCCTTAACCTTGTTCATCACCAGCTCTTCACGCATCTTGCGATTGCGCACGTTATGATGGAACGCGCTAATCACGGTGGCGGGATGAACATCGGGGATGTCGTACTGCACCCGGCTGAACCTCTTTGTGTACTTGCGCAGGGTTTCCCCTTCCTTTTGAGGAATGATATGCAAATCACTGGCCTGGCCATGAGCTTGGTGGCCTCCAGTGATGGCACCAACGAACTCATGGCACAGATCTGACCAAGAAGAAATGGAATCCACCAGCAAGTGCATCAACCAAGACGTGGCGTTGGGCTTTAGTGCCAACGGGAAGTAATTGGCAAGCACCTTGTCGTCGCGAGCTGCAGCAGCTTGCATCACGATGGTGTAGATGTTGAGGAACTCTGACGGATGGGTCTTGCCGTTGTACTTCTCGCTGACGTCGGGCTTGAACGTGCGGTGGGATGGCCACTGGTACTGCCGCAGCTCACGAGTAAAGGCTGGGCAACCCACCTCGTAAGGTAGGTCGCCGGAGTCCCCCGGTGCGGGGTGGTCCATAGCGAGCCCCACCCGCTTATCCGACTAGTGGCGTGTATCGCGCCGGCGCTCGATGGTGGTTCGAGCGTCTTCATGGGCTCGCTCCCGAAGAACTTGGCGCTGATCGCGGTGGGTCCGTGGGACTGACGACGCTACGGAAATGTTATCACAAGCGTCGTCACGGCGGACTGGCACCGGCGGCAACTGGCGCGGGGGAGGGGATTGCACCGTGGCGGCAGCTCCCCCGGTCCTTCCACCGCTGGCATGTGGTGGCTCGACGGAGGGCCGGCCCGAGGGCCCTGCCGGTCGCGGATCATCTTTGTTGGCAACGGCGACGAGGCTCCGGATGGTGGCTCTCCACTCGTCGAGCTTCTCCACAGCAGGAGGGAAGTCAAGGAGCAGCTGCGCGCGCGCCAAAGCTTCTGCTGGCGTGGGTGGTGGCGAAAGCTGCGTGGACCGTGGCGCGCTTCGACTTCTAACCACATTAGTAGGAGCTCTATCATGGTCCAGCGGTTGCGTGCCATTTTCGCCAGAACTTCGGCGGGCATGCTGGCCTCCTTCGTCTTGCAGATGATGCACATGGCTCTTCCCCCGGCGGTGTCCAGGGTCACCGGTGTGGTGACGCTGCTCGTCGCTCACACCCTGGGAAGAGCACGCTGTTGGTGCTGGGGTGGGCGTCTTGGAGGTCGCCGCGCCGCTCGTGGGTGGCACGGCGACGCCCCCGGAGGGCCCCACGCCGCCTGCGGGGGTCCCCGCTCCGTCTCTGGATTTTGCGGCGTGCGGCCCATCATCTCGCGCACGAACGACGCCGCTCACCAAGCTCTGACTGCTAGAGCGATGTTGGTGCTCGGAGGCCGCGCCTCGGGTCCTGTTCGCGACTGGCCCGCTGCTCGCCCGCTCCGGTACGGGCCGTCCGGCTCCCGACGAACGGACCGCCGTGGCCTTCTTCTTCTTGGGAGCCATGGCGATGAAGAACTGCTAGACCAGATTCTCACAACTGCGCCCCCTACCTGGCGCACCAAAGATGTCGGTGGGAACGACACCTATGGGGTCACTAGGATCCCTTCTACGGTCGGCGGGCACGAGGTTGTGCAAAGAGTGGGTTTGACAGGAAGCACATGGATCGTTTACCCAGGTTCGGGCCGCAAAGATGCGTAATACCCTAGTCCTGCTTTGGTGGATGTATTCGAGTGTTCTTGTGTTCTTGAGCTAGCTACGGGGCACAACTTGCCCAAAAGAGCCGAATCCTTCTCCTGGTCGCCTCGGGCCTCCTTTTATAGGCAAAAGGGGTTGCCACAGTGGCACACAGGAGGTGGAAAGGTCTACAGTTGATAAGCATATCCTCTGGGACCATCAGACAAATGCATTTAATGCGCTGCCGACGTGTCCCCCTTGCTTTATCGGGGACGGCAAGGAAGCACGTCCTAGCTGTCGCCGCCTCGCCTGGCCTTGACAAGCGTCCGAGCTGACGAGGCGTCGTGGCGCCACGTTGGCTGGCTGCTGGGCTGGCGCGGTGGTGGAGCCTTCACGAAGGGTTGCATGCCACCACGCAGGTGCTTGCTGAGTCGGTGTAGAGGCCGCCCGTCGCCACGCAGGTGCCTGCCCAGCTGGTTGAGCTAGCAGCTACTTGGGGACGGCGGTGGAGTCTTGGCTGGCGCGGGCCTGGCAGTGGCCCTGCTGATGCCTTCGGCAAGGGTCTTGCCGTGGCGTTGCAGTCGTCCCCGGCAAGGCGCTTGCCAGGGGTCTTGTGGATTTCCTCGGCTAGGATCCCGCCGAGGGTCGCCGTCTTCTGGTCCTCATCTGATCTCACATGTTTATGATCTTGACGAAGATCTGCATGCAACCACAGACGCGCCTCCCGAGCCTTGGTTCCAATGTAGTTGGTGGTGTTGGGTCCCATGGGCTCAAGGGTGGCTTGCTCCGCTGGCATTCGGCAGATTGCCTCGGCCAGGCTCTTGCCGAGGGAGCCTACCTCTCCCTCTTGCCCTCCTGTGTTCCTGGTCTTGGCGTTGCATTGGTTGTCTTGTGCTTTGGCTTCTCTTCAGCTTCCCTCCTCTGCCCTGCAAAGTGTGGCTGTGGCGCGTGGCTCTGACTGCCCGTGCACAAGTAAAGGGGTGAAAAGGAGAGCCCCTACTTTTGTACACCGACATACCCCATCTCCTAGGGCACCGACATCGGCAAGTATGCCGCCGGCACCGTCCGTCCGCCGAGTCTGCAACGCCTCTCCTGCCTACTCCTCCGATGCATCAGACCCGATGCCTAGCACCTCTCCCCCTCACCGCCGTCTCCTCCTCCCCCTTCCCCTTCTCCTTCAACACCGACGTCAGCAAGTATGCCGCTGGCGCCGTTCATCCTCGGAGTCCCCGAGAACTGTCCTGCTTCCTCATCCGAGGCTCTGATGCAGCAGCCCCGCTGCCCACCACCTCCCCTCTCTCCTCGCCAACCTCCACATACGCTGCTACCAACTATGCATCCTCGACGACGGCGCCGCCACCTACTACTCCCTCCCAGCATAAGCGCCCACGGCCATCCCCTTTGAGTACGCGCTGCTCCCCACCTCTATGCCGGTTGCAGTTGGTCTCTCCTCCCACATGAGTCCTCTGTTCCATTACTTGCGCACCTGCTTCTATCCCCATCCTGATTGGAAGCCCTCAACCTGGCACAAGAGATTTTTGTGAATTGAAGAACGCTGACCAAAAGGGGATGGCCATGTTTCTTATCCAAAAAAGAAGAACGCTGACCATGTTTGGGGTCAAATAGCAGTATCCAATCTACTACATGGTGTATCAATCTCAGGTTCATAATTTCTGCATCTTTTCTGCCCGGGCCTTTGAATTCTAACTAGATCTCCATTTGATGAGTCATAGGACAAGGTAAGATACAGAGCCAGCAGAGCACCAGCCGGCACACAAAGGCTGGCTTGACCTATTTCAGTTCTGTAGTACATCCAATACAACTTACAAGTGTGCCTAAGACCAAAAAAATTTAAGCACCAAGTGCTTTTGACATTAAATCTGGGTCAAAATCTAGGCTTGCAATACTTCATTTCTTGGGGTTCTCATAGTTCTACATTTTCTTCTTGAGCACTCTGCGGAGCTGAACCTTCTAGATCACCATCTGTGCTTCCACGAACTTCTCCTTCAGGATGTGCTTCCAGGAGGTCCGGGGCTACTCCATGCAGCCCCTGAAACCCAATTGAATTGGATGCTCATGGAGTCGGTATGGTCTAATCGGCAAAATATTGCTGCCAGGTATTTCATCTTATGTGCTTTTGGTGATTTTTGGAGCGGACAACGAGATGCAAGTTTGATTCAGAATCACATGCTCTGTTTCTTTCACACTTCCCTACATGTGTAGTACTACACTGCCATGTTTCTCTCATTGCATAGAGTGCAGTTAGCTAGGTACTGATTGTAAAAAATCATTGGTACGTATCTATGCAGTTTGTTTATTTTGGCCAAGAAAATCATAAGTTGAGCATATTCTTCATAGAGCCATGACCATAGTTTTGATTGTGAATGTTGCAAGCTAAAGATTTAAGTCGATTTCCATTACAAAATTTGCATCATGTTTTATCTGCTCAAGTTATCCAAATAAACACAAACTGGAGCAAAATTCAAATATATGGAAATATTGTAGCGTCAAGAACTGTTCCAGGAAAAAGTGTTGAGTAATATTCGGGGATTGTTTTCACACACACAAAAAGGTTCGGTGCAGGTCCTTCGAGCGCGACACGGTGACGCACCGTTCGATCGACCGCGTGGCTGCGGTTCACGCACTTACACAGGATTCTGTATCGTGGCTGTGGTAACTAATATAAGCAATGCCTCAGTCTAATGTTTACGTATACTACTGCGGTTTTCTTTTAAGTTTGGCCAACCATATATAAAACTAAACTAAACTCCCATACGCGCACTCAACAATATGCCGCCGCCATCGTTGCGCATGCCGGCGCCCGCCTGCTCCGGCCAACCATTTCTCGCCCATCACCGCTGTGTCGCCGCCATCTCTGTCCCATGAAGCCGAAGGCTCGCCCGCTCACGTCGTCTGCAGTCCCTCCTCGCGATGCCGCCGTGCTGCCAAGCATGCGAGCAGCTGGTGGAGCCGCGTCTATGCATGCAGCGTACGAAGAGGAGGACAAGCGCATGCTCCAGCACGCAGGCGAGGAGGAACTAGCGTGTCATTGTTGTCTCCGCCCGCGCGGAGGAGGCGCGCATGGTGGCTGTCGCGGCGGAAGCCGGTCATGCCCGCGCCGAGCCCGCAAACCGGGTGCGGACGCGGAATCTACCTTCGAGACCTTGAATGCCACGTGGATCCTGCAATCTGAAGGAGCAATTTTGGTCAGTCGACTCTTGTGAGCCGTTGGATGCAACATGGATGACTAGAAGGGCTTCTTCAACCTCCGAAATTGATGCACTGTTCATCTTCTTAGCCCGCCACACGCCAAACCGCCTGCCGCCCCGCCCTCCCTTGAACCGCCTGGCACCGCCATGCTCCCCCCACCCCCGCCATCCGTTTAACCCCGGGCACGATCCATTATTCTGGCGAACTGCATTCCATACCCAACACTCATAAGATAGATCATGGGAAGCCCTGCCACCCTAATATAGATACTGGGGCAGCTTCTCTGCCGTCTTCTTCCTTCGCTCTGTCGAACTTCTTTCACAAATTGACTGACCCAAATTATACTACCAGTACGAACGTATCAAGTACAGTAAGAACACGAAGGTATGAGCGGTAGTACCAACTGCAAGAAGAACAGTAGTAAGACATAGTACTAGTACTACTGAACGTACTAAAGAGTTCAAATAACGAGAAAGAACATAAAGTTCAAATAACAAGAAAGAACATAAACATAGTTCTGCTGGGGGCTCAGCACAACATACCCCAGAAATAAAACTAAGCAACTAGTCCGCTTGACACTGTACTAGAACCAGCATGAGCAACGACACTGCCACCTTACTCGGAGTCTGAGTCCACGTCCTCAACTTCGTCCCCGTCCCTCTTCCTCTTCGCCGCCGCTTCTTTGCTTGAACCGGACACTGGGCTCTACTTCTTCATCCAACCCTTGTAGATATTTAAACAAAGGTCCCATCTCAACACAGTCCTAGTCAGCTTGATGTAGCCAGTGTCGCAGCCCACGTACCTCTGAGAGGTAGTAACAGTGAGCACACACTCGTACATCGGCCTCATGTCAGTGTCAGCGGCATCGCCCCTAACGCACACTACAGAGACGGGGCGGCAGCCTGCGCGGGCCTCGTCTGTGCCCATGATCAAGAGGAAGATGCTGTCGTCCTCCTCCGAGACTAGCAGGTGGCGGTGATCCTCCAGCGACTACGGCACGGTAAACGGGTAGCATGTCTTGTACTGGATGTTCTCCGCCAAGGGCCAAGAGTGATCGCCGCACGCCTGTGTGAGGTGACGCACGATGTCCGCCAGCGAGCCCCAAAACGGCATCGGGCACTCATAGCAGTAGACGAAGGGCTCCTTGGAGGCATCGACCATGCAGTCCATGAAATGGGAGTGGCTGTAGGGGACGTTGCGCCAGTTGAATATATGAGCAGGTACTACGAGATTTAGTCCGAATAAGCACAAAATAAATCATGACAGCTATAACAGAGATTAAACTAATCATATGGACTAGCATAGTAGATGAACATATCGAATCTAGGACATAGACTAGAAACATGAATTCTACCACGATTTCGAACAGGAAGGACAGAAACACATACGGTGCAACGGGAGCAGCACCGTTGGCGTTGAGGTTGTCGCCCATGTTGTTGAGGAAGAGGTTGCCGAGGTCGGGGAAGAAGTTGTCGTCGATGAAGTCGTCGCTGCCAGCAGTCGCAAGAGTGCGCTCCCCAAATTTCAACAGCGCCCACCGAATGCAGCGCTGGAGGGAGTTGCTGTAGGGGACGTTGCGGCCGCCGAATGGAGTAGAGGAGTAGCACACGAAGCAGTAGATGGTGCTCCTCCCTAGTCTCTATCTCTACTATTATCTCTATCTCTACTACTCTTCTTTCTTTTTTATAATATACTAATAGCTATCAAATCGAATTGTACTACGTCGCCCGCTGCACGCCCGGCTGAACACGTCTCCTCGCATCCATCAAACCCCTCCTTTAAACCCGCATGCAAACCGAGAAACCTACTCCGGCCCGCGGGAGGAAATTTGCCGGTTGCCGTTGGAAAATAATAGAGTCACGTCCAATCCATTTGAGTTAATTGCGTGAATTATTCTCCCTCTATAAAAAGTTAATTGCATCCTTAATCTTGTATTCTAAGTACTCTGTGGGTTCCACTGTCAGTACAGTGTACATTACTTGCAGGCTAGCTACAGAATCGTACAGAAAGTTAGAAAGAAATGAATCCATCCTTAAACTTGTATTCTAAGCACTCTTTGGTTCCACTCCCAGTACAGTAGTGAAATAAGTATATATTAAAAAATATAAAAGCTACAGTTTAGGACAGAATTCAAACTCAGGCCATCGCGCTGCAATTATCCGGCCCGGACCAGTACACCAGTTGTTTGTTGCGGACGATTCAAGAGATAAACGTTTATAGCAATGAGCCCGTCCGTTGCAACACATCCAAAGTAGAATAATACATATTCACAAATTTGAAAGAAAACAGTTTAGTTTTGATATACATATCACTAAAATATCTCATGTTTCACTCCAAATATATTCTTTGGGCTGTTTTGATGAGCTAAGGGAAGAATGTGGTTGGTTTCAGGATACTAAGTGGTTTTGTGTAAACTGGAGCAGAGAAGTGGGAATTGTTGCAAAAGGCCACAACTTACATCACAGCCATTAGATGCAGATCTAATGGTCAGAAATGGCGGATTCCAGACACACCATCATCACCAACTGAGTCTTTTATAGGAGTACTAGCAAGATGCCCGTGCGTTGCACGGAACATCAAGATGCATTTATATGAGTAGTTTATCTTGTGGGAGATAACGATGAACGAGGGAAGGCCTTATCTGCAAATGTGATGAGGGGTGGGGGTATCTTTCTGCAAAATTACCATAGTTTCCTTCCTATCCGTCAGATATAGATCGGACGGCCTATATTGCAGGATGGCAGGCACACCATCATCACCAACTATGTTTTTTATAAGAGTAGAGATAAGTATAAGTAATACTAGCAAGAGGCCCATGCGTTGCATGGAACATCAAGATGCACTTATACGAGCTGTTTATCTCGTGGGAGACGAAGATGAATGAGGGAAGTCCTTATCTGCAAATGTGGAGAGGGGTGCGGGTATCTTTTTGCAAAATTTTCATATTTTGCATTCTATCCGTCAGATATAGATCGGAAGGTCCATGTTGCAGGATGACAGGCACACCATCATCACCAACTTGGTTTTTTATAAGAGTAGAGATAGGTGTAGGAGTAGAGAAAAAACCGAGTTGCTGATGATGGTGTGCCTGCCATCTTATAGTATAGACCGTCCGATCTATATCTGACGGATAGAAAGCAAACTATGACAATTTTACAAAAGATACCCGCACCTCTCTCCACATTTACAGATAAGGCCTTGCCTTGTTCATCCTTATCTCCCACAACCTCATTGTCGAGCAATTAAAAAAGGAAGTCTCTGGAACAATCTGGCATGGTTGCCGATGCGGGCGCCGTCCATCCCCATGCCTCCACCCAGTCCCAGTCACCACCACGCCCCACTCCTCCTCACCTTATCTATCATCTTTCTCGAGATATCATTTTTTCTTTGAAATGGTCGAGATACCATGTTTCCGATAAAATTCTCGAGATATCATTAGTTTTTACACATGGGATTACTCCTGCATGGGTCAATCACAACAGGTGTTTTGTAAAAAAAATGCATGTTGATGTTCAGTGCAATGCACGTGCATCTTGCTAGTTTTTTTGCATATAATTCCAAACACCACGTAGACACGGTCTTTGACCATTTTACAACTATGTTAGTATCATTGTTAGTGGTCAGTCGGTGCAAGTTATAGCCCCGGGTGTTTTAACCTTTTTTTAGTAATGATATCTGGCGATTGTTCGCCACGAGCTCAATCATGGCGAATCCCACGTAACCGTCAGATTTCCATCCGACGGTGGCCTGTTTTTAAGCCATAGTATTTGACAAAATGCCACCCTTACACACGTACTGAACTGCGTCGCGGACGTTTGCAACTGCCATGTCTGCCAGCGAACGTTTGCTGGGGATTGGAGTTAGCACCGATGGCAGTTCGTATTCGTTCCATGCTCGGGCATTGAAGTTTGTAACTATTTTAGATTATAATATACTAATCCTCCGGTGCTAGTAGTAGAGCAGAGTCCTACTCCACTACTACTCTAGTCAAGCAAGTTAGGGCATAGTAGTAGGTACTGTAGGGAGTACCAGCACTGTGATCACTCAAGCAAGTTGTCTGGAATCGATATGACCCTACACTGCTGGTATGTGTCTCGTAAGTCAAGCGGCGTGCCGTAGTCATCATCACCTGTCCACTTCCCGCAGCACATATTCGTTTCTCCATCCTTGTCCGCACATAATCGTCCAATCTTCCATCCCGCTAAGGCACCTCCCCCCTCTTCCGAAACCCAAGCACTAACAATGGCAGAACCGAGCAGCGTCCGCCGAAAGAGTGGTTGGAATTCGCTCCCCAGAGAGGTAATCAAGCTCATTGTTTTGCGTGTGGACAATCTCAGTACCATGCCGCTCGCCGCGTGCTCGTCGGGGCTGTACCGTTTACTCAAAGCCCTCAGGCTGGAGGTTTTTAAGCCAGCTCCTTGCTTGCTAATGTCGCCTGATCTTCAGACACGGCGTGTCACACAACATAACGATCATAGGGTGGTGAGCATCAACCCTCTTGACTGCCATCCGATCCCCGTCGCCCTCAACTACATTAACGGTATGTACTAGGTTGGCATGAACACGTCTTGGATGGTGCTCGTCGACGGTGGCGGCAGCTGGATGCTCGTGGAGGTCTACACCCGGTGATTGATCCCCCTTCCTTCTTTTAACACTGCACTGCTTTGGCACCGCAGCCCAGAATACTCAGAATCTTACAGTAGCCAACATGATACCAGGTTTGATTTGCTGAAGGTTGTAATCTGCCAAGTGCCCACAAGATCTGCGAATTATAAAGACTTCAGGCTAATTACATGAAGGAAATATGCCCTAGAGGCAATAATAAAGTTGTTATTTATATTTCCTTATATCATGATAAACGTTTATTATTCATGCTAGAATTGTATTAACCAGAAACTTAGTACATGTGTGAATACATAGACAAACAGAATGTCCCTAGTGTGCCTCTACTTGACTAGCTCATTAATCAAAGATGGTTAAGTTTCCTAGCCATAGACATGAGTTGTCATTTGCTGAACAGGATCACATCATTAGAGAATGATGTGATTGGCTTGACCCATTCCGTTAGCTTAGCACTTGATCGTTTAGTATGTTGCTATTGCTTTCTTCATGACTTATACATCTTCCTATGACTATGAGATTATGCAACTCCCGAATACCGGAGGAACACTTTGTGTGCTATCAAACATCACAACGTAACTGGGTGATTATAAAGATGCTCTACAGGTGTCTCCGATGGTGTTTGTTGAGTTGGCATAGATCGAGATTAGGATTTTTCACTCCGATTGTCGGAGAGGTATCTCTGGGCCCTCTCCGTAATGCACATCACTATAAGCCTTGCAAGCAATGTAACTAATGAGTTAGTTATGGGATGATGCATTACGGAACGAGTAAAGAGACTTACCGGTAACGAGATTGAACTAGGTATTGAGATACCGACGATCGAATCTCGGGCAAGTAACATACCTATGACAAAGGGAACAACGTATGTTGTTATGTGGTTTGACCGATAAAGATCTTCGTAGAATATGTGGGATCCAATATGAGCATCCAGGTTTCGCTATTGGTTATTGACCCGAGACGTGTCTCGGTCATGTCTACATAGTTCTCGAACCCGTAGGGTCCACACGTTTAACGTTCGATGACAATCGGTATTATGAGTTTATGTGTTTTGATGTACTGAAGGTAGTTCGGAGCCCCGGATGTGATCACGGACATGACGAGGAGTCTCGAAATGGTCGAGACATAAAGATTGCTATATTGGACGGCTATATTCGGACACCGGAAGTGTTCCGGGTGATTTCGGATAAAACCGGAGTGTCGGAGGGTTACCGGAACCCCCCGGGGAACTAATGGGCCTAGATGGGCCTTAGTGGAGAGAGAGAGGGCGGCCAGGGCAGGCCGCGCGCCCCCTCCCCCTTGAATCCGAATTGGACTAGGAGGGGGGCGGCGCCCCCCTTTTCCTTCCCCTCTCCCACTCCTTCCTTCCCCCTGCTAGTAGGACAAGGAAAGGAGGAATCCTACTCCTACTAGGAGGAGGATTCCTCCCCTCCTTGGCGCGCCATAGGGAGAGACGTCACCGAGCTGAACGTGTGCAGATCGCGGAGGTGCCGTACTTTCGGTACTTGGATCGGTTAGACCGCAAAGACGTTCGACTACATCCACCGCGTCACTTGACGCTTCCGCTTACGGTCTACGAGGTTACGTGGAAACACTCTCCTGCTCATTGCTATGCATCACATAGATCTTGCGTGATTGTAGGAATTTTTTTGAAATGACTGCGTTCCCCAACAGTGGCATCCGTGCCAGGTTTATGCGTAGATGTTATATGCACGAGTAGAACACAAAGAGTTGTGGGCGATAATAGTCATACTGCTTACCAGCATGTCATACTTTGATTCAGCGGTATTGTTGGATGAAGCGGCCCAGACCAACATTACGCGTATGCTTACGCGAGACTGGTTCTACCAACATGCTTCGCACACAGGTAGCTAGCGGGTGTCAATTTCCCCAACTTTAGTTGAATCGAGTGTGGCTATGCCCGGTCCTTGTTGAAGGTAAAAACAGCACACTTGACAAAAAATCGTTGTGGTTTTGATGCGTAGGTAAGAACGGTTCTTGCTCAGCTCGTAGCAGCCACGTAAAGCTTGCAACAACAAAGTAGAGGACATCTAACTTGTTTTTGCAGGGCATGTTGTGATGTGATATGGTCAAGACATGATGCTAAATTTTATTGTATGAGATGATCATGTTTTGTAACAGAGTTATCGACAACTGGCAGGAGCCATATGGTTATCACTTTATTGTCTGCAATGCAATCGCCCTGTAATTGTTTTTACTTTATCACTAAGCGGTAGCGATAGTCGTAGAAACAATAGTTGGCGAGACGACAACGATGCTACGATGGAGATCAAGGTGTCGCGCCGATGACGATGGTGATGATGACGGTGCTTTGGAGATGATGATCAAAGGAACAAGATGATAATGGCCATATCATATGACTTATTTTGATTGCATGTGGTGTTTATCCTTTATGCATCTTATTTTGCTTTGATTGTCGGTAGCATTATAAGATGATCTCTCACTAAATTTCAAGGTACAAGTGTTCTCCCTGAGTATGCACCATTGCGAAAGTTCTTCGTGCTGAGACACCACGTGATGATCGGGTGTGATAAGCTCTACGTTCACATACAACGGGTGCAAGCCAGTTTTGCACACGCAGAATACTCGGGTTAAACTTGACGAGCCTAGCATATGCAGATATGGCCTCAGGACACTGAGACCAAACGGTCGAGCATGAATCATATAGTAGATATGATCAACATAGTGATGTTCACCATTGAAAACTACACCATCTCATGTGATGACCAGACATGGTTTAGTTGATTTGGATCACGTGATCACTTAGATGATTAGAGGGATGTCTATCTAAATTGGAGTTCTTAAGTAATATGATTAATTGAACTTTAATTTATCATGAACTTAGTACCTGATAGTATTTTGCATGTCTATGTTGTTGTAGATCAATGGCTCGTGCTACTGTTCCTTTGAATTTTAATGTGTTCCTAGAGAAAGCTAAGTTGAAAGATGATGGTAGCAACTACACGGACTGGGTCCGTAACTTGAGGATTATCCTCATTGCTGCACAGAAGAATTACGTCCTGGAAGCACCGCTGGGTGCCGGGCCTGCTGCAGATGTTGCTGATGACGTTAAGAACGTCTGGCAGAGCAAAGCTGATGACTACTCGATAGTTCAGTGTGCCATGCTTTACGGCTTAGAACCGGTACATCAACAACGTTTTGAACGTCATGGAGCATATGAGATGTTCCAGGTGTTGAAGTTAATATTTCAAGAAAATGCCCGGATTGAGAGAGATGAAGTCTCCAATAAGTTCTACAACTGCAAAATAGAGGAGAATAGTTCTGTCAGTGAGCATATACTCAAAATGTCTGGCTATAACAATCACTTGATTCAACTGGGAGTTAATCTTACTGATGATAGTGTCATTGAAAAAATTCTTCAATCACTGCCACCAAGCTACAAGAGCTTCGTGATGAACTATAATATGCAAAGGATGGATAAGACAACTCCCGAGCTCTTCGCAATGCTAAAGGCTGCGGAGGTAGAACTCAAGAAGGAGCATCAAGTGTTGATGGTCAACAAGACCACCAGTTTCAAGAAAAATGGTAAAGGGAAGAAGGGGAACTTTAAGAAGAACGGCAAGCAAGTTGCTGCTCAAGTGAAGAAGCCCAAGTCTGGACCTAAGGCTGAGACTGAGTGCTTCTACTGCAAAGGGACTGGTCACTGGAAGCGGAACTGCCCCAAGTATTTGGCGGATAAGAAGGATGGCAAGGTGAACAAAGGTATATGTGATATACATGTTATTGATGTGTACCTTACTAATGCTCGCAGTAGTACCTGGGTATTTGATACTACTTCTGTTGAGGATATAACCATTAGAGTCACCCGCCCAGGAGGGGCCGGTCTATGTTATAATGATCATCACGTGAAGCCCAGTACCAAGCTTGTGGAAGGCGGGTCAATAATGGGCTTAAGACCCGGAGGCGGCTCAAGGCCCGTAGTGATGCACCGCCGTTATGGCAAGACATGTAGTGTAAGGCAAGAATAGCTAAGAGTCCGAGTCGGACACTGTTATAAGCCGGCCGGAACTCTGAGAGCCACCGGGGCGTCAACCTCTCTATATAAAGGGACGACCCGGCGGCGGTTCAGGACGAGAGACAACAGATCGATAGTCAGGCATAACGATTATGCTCCCCGGTCATCGAAACCTTAAGTAATATCACCTCAACTGGACGTAGGCTTTTACCTTCAACGTAAGGGGCCGAACCAGTATAAACCTCGTGTCCCTTGTCCCGTTTAACCCCTTTAAGCTTCCTAGCTGCGATGGCTCCACGACTAAGTCCTTGCACGAGGACATCTGCCATGACAATTCCACGACAGTTGGCGCCCACCGTGGGGCTAGCGCACGGTGGATTTGAGTTCTTGAAGGGCAGCTTCGAAGGGCTCAAGGGATACGCTGTGGGCCGGATGACCAAGAGTCGCCGCAGCAAGCTCTACATCGACGATGCAAACTGGGGCCCCGATGCCGGCTCAATCGAGTACGGGTACCGGGTCCCCTTCGGCGGAATCCATGTCTTCATTGGCAAGATTGGTGAGCCGGGCCCTGAGCCGGACCTCTGCGCCGATCTCATCGAGACGGCTCAGCGTGCACGACCCGCCCGGGCTCTGCCTGCCTTGAAGCGTGCTTTCGTGGGATGCGTCCATGGAGGACTCTCTGAAGGATCTGGATCTGGCGATGAGACGGCCGCCCGCTCTGACGGCGGGTCGTCCACGGATGAGACAAACTCATTATATCAACTTCAAGATGGCAGGCTCAGGGGTTGTTCCGATGGCGACAGTATTCCGGACCCCTTTGAGCCGCCGAGCCGGGTTGGAATCTTCATGGCCGGCGCACAACCTGTTCAAAACTCCGCCACTGGGGCAGGAGGCCCTGTGCACTCGCCGGCTCAGGTGCTGATGGATCTTACAGACAAGATGACGGCCCTGTTAACCGCCACGGTCGCCCCAGCAGATCAAGCTCAGCATGATGCGGAGGTGGCACAGTTAAAGCTGGATCTAGCAAAAGCCAAGGAGGACCTGGCGGCGGAAGGGATCAGGATGGCTACAGAGAGGGCGGCTCTCGACGCCCAGACTCAGCTGATTCAAGCGCAGTCTTTCCGGCTCACGATGGATCAGAACGCGTCCAATGAGATCATGAGAAGGAGGCATCAAAAGGCTCAATCTCGACTCCCTCCGGTTTACGATCCTCGAAACCTCTTCAACACGCCTGGTGCAGGGCCCAGTAACCCGCCAGAGATCACGGCGCCCGGGGCCGGAACGCCAATTCAGCCCCAAGTGATGGGGCCTCCCCGGGTAAACACTACCCCGCCTCAGTACGTGCCGATACCACCGGGTCATTATGCCAACCCGTTGGAAAACATGGTCGCCGCGGCGGCGCGACTGGCGGCTCTCCCAATCGAGGGCGACTCTCCAACGGCGGTCGAAACCCGCCGGGTCAGAGAACTCCTTCAGACGGCTCTGGCGCAACAGGAGGCATATTCTTATAGCCGGGACAGGATTCATTCAACCCCTCGTCCAGGCCGGAGCCCGAGTTATAGCAGACACATGGTCTCAGCGACCGGCTCAAGCAATGTCCGACGCCGTGACTTGCCTCCTGGCCACGGCCCGGCTCATAATGGAGCCTTTCACGCGGTAGACCAAGACAGAGCACGGCAAGAGGCGGAGCAGGCGCCTCAGTTGACGGCTTACCAGCCACCCCCGGCTTATCCGACGGCTTCTATCGATGCGGGTATACCTACGAGGACTGGAGGTGTTCCTTGTCTGGTGCCGGCTCTCCGTAATGAACGTTTGCCCAAGGATTTCAAAGGGCCTAGGAAGGTGCCTAATTACACGGCTGATTTACAACCCGGAGCATGGATCGAGAGTTATGAGATGGCTATGGAGTTTCTGGAGGTCAGTGAAGCGGCAATGGCCAAGTACTTCACCATGATGTTAGATGGGACTGCCCGCACTTGGTTGAAAGGACTGCCGCCTAACTCTATCGGGTCTTGGGCTGAGCTAAAAGCCCGGTTCATCCAAAACTTCAAAGATACATGTAGGCAATCTATGTCAATTGTGGATTTGACTAACTGCAAGCAGCAGGAGGGTGAGTCTACAACCCATTGGGTTCGTCGGGTCAAAGAGATAATACATTCATCTGATAAGATGGATGCCGGCTCTGCAGTCTTAATGTTGGAGCAGAATTGTCGTTTTGCGCCCCTGAAGATGAAGCTCGGGCGGCTCAAGCGCGATTGCAATGATATGGGTACGCTGATGGCGGCTCTGGTCAAGTACGCCGATTCTGATAGTACCAAGGATCCCGCGTCGGATGATGAAAGGACAGGGAAGGGAAAACGGAATGGCAATGGCAAGGGCCCCCAGCATAACCCGGCGAACCAGGGAGGTAACAAGCGTAAGGCTGATGGCAGTATGGAGTTTGTGGCCAACGCCAATTCACAGGGTAACAACCACCGGCGTAAGGGGAGACCACCTCCCCGTGCCGGCGGGTCAGGCCCGACGCTTGAGCAGTTGTTGAATGAGCCTTGTCCAAGGCATGGCTCTAGGGAAAAGCCGGCCACTCATCTATGGAAGGACTGCGCAATCATGAAAGCCTTTAAAAATTCCAATGCTTTCAATGGCAACAGTGGCCCGGGCGGCGGCTCAGGCGCCGGCGGCTTTCATGGCCCGGGCGGCGGTTCAAATTCCAATTCTCAGAATGTTCAAGGGGGCTTTAATCAGCAGTCCGGCCAGGGTCATCAGCAGCAGCAGCAGGGGGATACCAGACCAATCCAAAGCAGCTCAATGGCGGGCAGTATCATGTGTTTACTACCAGTCTGTGCAAGCGAGAGCAGAAGCTCCATAAAAGGGCTGTGAATGCTGTTGAGCCGGCGGTTCCACGCTATTTAAGATGGTCTGAGCAGCCTATTGTGTGGAGTAGGGAAGATCATCCTCCCCGGGTTGATAATCCGGGTCACCTGGCCTTGGTGGTGGCTCCTTAGGTTGGGGGTATAAATTCACTAAAGTGCTCATGGACGGAGGCAACAGCATCAACATCCTCTATTATGAGACCTTCCGTCGTATGGGTTTAACTGATAAAAACCTCAGCCAGTCCAATACTGTTTTCCATGGCATGGTGCCCGGCAAGTCGGCATATCCAGTCGGTAAGATCGAGCTGGAAGTGGCCTTTGGAGATGAGTACAACTACAGGGCGGAAAAACTAACCTTTGAGGTGGTTAAGATAAGAAGTCCGTATCATGCTTTATTTGGGCGGCCGGCTTACGCCAAGTTCATGGCACGGCCGTGTTACGTGTATTTGCAGCTCAAGATGCCGGGTCACAATGGGACCATTACGGTTCATGGCAGGCGAAGGATAGCCTTGGATTGTGAGGAAGGTGACGCGGCTTACGCTGAATCCGTTTGTGCAACAGGGGAGTTGAAGTTTTACAAGGACAATGTTGACCCGGCAGATATGACGTCTTTGAAAAAGCCAACCACGGAGCATGAGCCGGTAATGAAATTTAAGTCAGCTGATGAGACTAAACTTGTTGACTTTGTTCCAGGTGACTCATCTCAGCAGTTCAGCATCAGTGCCAATCTGGATCCGAAATAGGAAGGCGCGCTCATCGAGTTCATCCGTGAGAACAGGGACATCTTTGCATGGAAACCTTCTGACATGCCGGGTGTACCTAGAGAACTCGCTGAGCACACTCTCAATATTGACCCGAAATTTAAGCCGGTCAGGCAATTCCTCCGGCGGTTTAATGAGGAGAGGCGGAAAGCCATTGGTGAGGAGGTAGCCCGGCTCTTGGCGGCCGGGTTTATTGTTGAAGTTTTTCATCCAGAATGGTTAGCTAACCCGGTGCTTGTGCTCAAGAAGAACGGCACCTGGCGGATGTGTGTGGACTACACGGATTTAAACAAAGCTTGTCCGGCTGATCCTTTTGCTCTCCCCCGTATTGATCAAATTATTGATGCTACGGCGGGTTGTGAGCGCTTAAGCTTTTTGGATGCTTATTCTGGATACCATCAGATTAAAATGGCAGTTAAGGACCAGGAGAAGACGGCGTTCATCACTCCCTTTGGAGCCTTCTGTTATGTGTCTATGCCCTTTGGGCTCAAGAGTGCACAGGCGACTTACCAGCGTTGCGTGCAGAATTGTCTTCATAACCAGATTGGGCGCAATGTTCATGCCTATGTGGATGATATCGTGGTTAAATCCAGGGAGAAGGAGACCTTGATAGATGATCTGAAAGAGACCTTTGATAATCTCCGGGTCTATAAAATGATGCTTAACCCGGCCAAGTGTGTTTTTGGTGTTCCTGCAGGCAAGCTCTTGGGTTTTCTGGTTTCTCACAGAGGCATTGAAGCTAACCCGGAAAAGATCAAGGCAATCACCTCTCTGGCTAAGCCGGCGTGCATAAACGATGTCCAGCGTCTGGCGGGTCGCATCGCTGCTTTGAGCCGGTTTATAAGCCGGTTGGGCGAAAAGGCCATGCCACTGTACCAGATGATGAAGAAAACAGATGACTTTATCCTGGAATGATGCTGCTAATACTGCTTTTGAGGATTTGAAAAGACAGCTAGCTGAGCCACCAGTCCTTGCTGCTCCCGTTGACAAGGAGCCCTTATTGCTGTATGTGGCCGCTAACACACGAGCCGTCAGTGTGGCTGTGGTGGTGGAGCGTAAGGAAGCGGGTAAGGAGTATCCGGTTCAGCGGCCGGTTTACTACGTCAGCGAAGTACTCATTGAGTCCAAGCAGCGGTATCCACATTGGCAGAAGCTTGTTTATGGTGTATTCATGGCAAGCCGGAAGCTTAAGCATTATTTCCAGGGTCATCCTATCACTGTGGTTAGTTCTGCTCCCCTAGGAGATATTATCCAAAACAGAGAAGCCACAGGAAGAGTTGCTAAGTGGGCTATAGAACTTGGGCCTCATGGTCTAAAATACGTGCCGCGCACTGCTATCAAATCTCAAGCATTGGTGGATTTCATCAACGATTGGACAGAGCTGCAGGTGCCTGAAGAGAAACCGGATAATACATACTGGACTATTCACTTCGACGGGTCCAGGCAATTGGAGGGCTCGGGGGCTGGAGTTGTATTAGCTTCCCCTCGAGGTGACAAGTTTTGCTATGTGCTACGGTTGATGTTTCCCTGTACTAACAATGCAGCTGAGTACGAGGCCTTGCTCCATGGTCTTCGGATGGCTAAGGAGATGAGCTTAAGCCGGGTAAGGTGCTTTGGCGATTCAGATTTAGTGGCCCAACAAGTGTCAGGCAAGTGGGATTCCAAGGACCCCCTCATGGCGGCTTATCGCCGCGAAGTTGATGCCATTGCTGGACATTTTCAGGGTTACCACGTGGAGTGCAACGATCGCAGGAAGAACGAGGCGGCTGATGCATTAAGCCGGCTGGGCTCTCAGCGAAAGCCGGTGCCGCCTAATACTTTCTTGGACATTCTGCATAACCCTTCTGTTAAGTTGCCTACAGAGGAAGACTTGGCTGTTCCTGACCCGGAAGCGCAGTTGGTGGCGGCTCTCCACATTATCCCAGATTGGACTGTACCATACTTGGCTTACATGACCCGGGGAGAATTGCCTGAGGATGAAACTTTGTCCAGACAAATAACCCGGCGGTCTAAGTCAATGATAATAATCAATGGCGAGCTGCATCATCGCAGTGTCACTGGAACTTTCCAGCGTTGTGTTTCCCCTGAGGAAGGTCAAGAAATTTTACGTGAGATTCACGAGGGGGATTGTGGCCATCATGCCGGCTCAAAATCCCTTGTGGCCAAGGCTTTTCGTCATGGTTTTTATTGGCTGACGGCTCATGCTGATGCAGAGGACTTGGTCAGTAAATGTGACGGTTGCCAGAGGTTCTCGCGACGGGCTCATGTACCGGCTCAAGAATTGAGGATGATTCCAATCACTTGGCCATTTGCGGTCTGGGGGCTTGATATGGTTGGGCCTTTTAAAAGGTCCAAGGATAAGAAGACCCACCTCTTGGTGGCAGTCGACAAGTTCACAAAGTGGGTTGAGGCAGAGCCAGTTAGTAAGTGTGACGCAGCCACAGCGGTTCAGTTCATGAAAAGGGTGATATTTCGCTTTGGTTTTCCACACAGCATTATAACTGACAATGGTACCAATCTGTCTAAAGGCGCCATGGAGGAGTTTTGTCAACGAGAGCATATTCGGCTTGATGTTTCATCAGTGGCTCACCCTCAATCCAATGGTCAAGCTGAGAGAGCCAATCAGGAAATCTTGAAGGGCATCAAGCCCCGGCTTTTGGTCCCTTTGCAACGGACGCCGGGTTGTTGGGTGGAGGAGTTACCCTCCGTGTTATGGAGCATCAATACTACTCCTAACAGGTCTACGGGTTACACGCCTTTCTTCATGGTTTATGGAGCGGAGGCGGTCCTCCCTAGCGACATCTGTCATGACTCGCCTCGAGTGGCGGCTTATGTTGAGGCGGATAATGAGCGGGCGCGCCAAGATGCTCTTTACTTGTTGGACGAACAGCGTGATGTGGCAGCAGCTCGCTTGGCGATTTACCAACAAGACCTGCGCCGCTATCACAGCCGCCGGGTTAAGTCCAGGGTCTTCCAGGAAGGTGATCTGGTGCTCCGGCTCATCCAAGATCAAACAGATGCACACAAGTTATCCCCACCTTGGGAAGGGCCCTTTGTGGTCAGCAAGAACTTGCACAACGGGTCATACTACCTTATCGATGTTCGGGAGCACGAAGATTCACGTAAGTCGGAGGAAGAGACCCGTCGGCCGTGGAACATAGCTCAGCTTCGGCCTTATTACACTTGAGCCACCGGCTCCCATAATGTACATATTTCTATAGCCATGTATATATTATGATAAATAATAATGCAGGACCTCTGTCCTTTTCTCCTCCAAAGGTAAATGTGTTATTGTTATTTCCATTACAACATTACCTAGTCACTTGGAGGTTGATCCGGCTTATGATCGTATTCGAATCTAGCCGTTAACAATATGATCACTTGGGGGCTTCCTGTTCAAACATAGGTCGCATTCGAACCAAAGAGAACATAGCTGTCGATACCCACTTGATTGGCAAATTGTCGAGCTCATTGGGGAGTTTTTCTTGATCATATTTGAATCATAGCTCAACCCCCTTTGGGAACCGATGTGGATCGTATTCGAATTAGCGTCGTTAAACAACTCTCAAGGTCATTTGGGGGCTTCCTGTTCAAACATAGGTCGTATTCGAACCAAAGAGAACATAGCTGTCAGTAACCTCTTGATCGGCAACGCCAAAGCCACTGGTGGCTATATGATCGCATTTGAATCTTAGCTTAACCCCTTTGGGACGGTTCTCTGGTCGTATTCGAATCAGAAGCCCATAAGTTTTTGATCTTTTGGTTTGCAACAAGTTCTTTTGGTCATATCAAAAGTGTGCACGGGTGGTTCTTACTCCACTGGCTTAACTTCGATTAATAATGTTGATAGCACACAATAAGCATTATAGGTGCTGGTGAACCGGAGTTGAGTTTTCAAACTTATTATTTGGGTTACATAACCCGAAAGTGTACTTGAAGGCTTGCAGGTATGCTATTATGGTTATCGCGAAGATATAATTGAGAGCCGGTCTTTTATGACCTTGGTTCATATTCCGGGTTATGTGTAAAATATATGACTCTCCATGCGGTAAACCGCCTAGAGACTTGTGATTTGTTTTTCTATGCAGGACAATTAAGGAAAGTAAATGATCAAACATAACCCGGAGGAATATAAAAGAGCAGCTTCAACAGAGTTAAGCGCTGCACACGTGCACGATGGCACGACAAAATTAAGTGTTTGTCCTACTCTATTACAGGACTCCCCGAGTCCAAAAGGTGAGGCATTGTTTTTAAGGCGTAACCATGAGCCGCCTAAGAAGTCAAGGTGCTTGTTGGGTTGAAGCTCCCGGCTCATCCCTCTGCGCTCCTCCGGCTGTTTCCATGACCTGGAAGGTTGTTGATTTCCAGTCAATGCCACTCAAGCTTCGAATTGAGCCTCATCATCAATTAACCCGGCCGGGTCAACTTACGAGTCGGAGGGATCAGGCTGACTGCTTCATAGCGTGGAGTTGGGATCCTCTGATTCTCCGCGTCATAGCCCGGCTAATACTTGGTAAGGTCTGTGTCATTCCCAATCAAGGTGGCCACTAGGCGCACGCTCTTCACACAGGCGGCGAAGTCTTTCTGGTCAAAGGGGGTGCCGTCTTCCTTCAGGCTGGGGTATCCAAGAGCGATGTCGGCCGGGTCTAGCTCCGGTAGAAACTCCTTGGCCCGGCTCAGAGCAGCTATAGCTCCGGCTCTTGCAGAAGCCCATCTCAGCTCTTGGAAGCGTTGAGGAAGTACGGCAAGCCGCCTGAGTACGTCTGCCAGGTGAGTGGGAACCTCATTGGACAGAGCCACAACGGCTAAAGCACGCTGTGACCCGGTGTAGAGTTGCTCCACCAAGGTGTAAACAGCCTTCAGCTTGGTCAGCATGTTCTGATTGAGATTGGAGCTTCTGGGACCTATATAACAAAGTCAGGTGAGCTGCTGGCAAGGGTGGGGCTTATGAGACATGAATGATGTAAACTTATTTAAAGCTTACAGAGTAACTTACCGAAGATTGCGGAGACCATCTGCGATACATGGCGTTTTAAGCCGGAGAGTTCGGCGGTTCTTTCAGTAAGAGCAGCCTCCGCTTGTTCGGCCCGGCTGAGCAAGGCAGTCTTCTCATCGGCCCAGGTTTTTCTTTCTGTTTCAAATTTCTTCTTCAGTTTTTCTTGTGCAGAGACACTGAACTCAAATTTGGCATTGGCCTTCTGGATCTCATTTTCCTGAGTCTTCAGGCGGTTCTTCAGATCAGAGATTTCCGATTCAAGTTTCTTGCAGGTAGCCTGTACAAATTCCGGGTTACAGTTTGAGTGATTATCATGCAACATTAAAGTCCCAAGCACTTTGCAAGCAAAGACACTTGGCACTTGGGGGCTAATGTAGGCTGAGAAGCTTTATTTACAGTGCCGGTTCATGAAAATAAGTCCCAAGCACTTTGCAGGCAAAGGTACTTGGCACTTGGGGGCTAATGTGTCAAGTTGCTCAACTACTTGGTTAAAGTAAGGAAAGAATCAGGTGAACTATGTTGTTTAAGCCGGCCCTTGAGTGTTACCAGGCAAGCCGGTATTAAGTCTACAACATATTCTATCATAAGTAATAGACTTGGGGGCTAGCATGGTAAGGATGACTAGGGAGTAAGCAAGAGAGTTGTACCTCAGATTTTTGCCGTATCTGCTTCACCATGTCAATTTCCAGGTCCCGGCTGTTGTGCACTTGACCAATATAACCAGCGACAATATCTCCAATGCTCAGATTGGCATAGTTAGTAATGTCCAGCATGGCTCTGCGGCGTTCCAGAAGTTCCTCCTTAGCAGAGCACTTAGCCAGCACGGTGGGTCTTCCCGGTTCAACAAATTCGGTCTGGGTAATCACCACATCCGGGTCATCGGCCGGTTGAGCTTGGCTGGGAATCTCCGGGTTGTCAGAACCCTCCATGGCTTGTTCTTCAGTTGGAGCGGTGGTTTCTGGAGCTGGTGCAGACGGCGGCTCAGAGGCAGAGGCGTTGGGTTCAGTTAAGACCGGCTCTTTGACTGGGTTACTTTTCTTTGCCCTCTTGTTGAGCTTTGCTTGTGCAATGAAAGTCAAAAGGTTAGTGCAAAAACATGAGTAAGATAAGCACAAAATAAGCTGATCATCATTACCCGGGTGCGGTCTTGAAAGCCGGCAAGTTAGATTGCATGGAGTCCCCTGAGGAAGGTGAAGTTTCCTGATAGTTTGAATCAGAAGAATTGAGTAGTTGACGAGTGACGCCCGCCAAAGGATGAAAAGGATATAAGTTGGAGATAACCTCGGTCCGGCGCTTCCTTGATGCTTCAGGTAAGCCGGAGGAGAGGTCTGCATCCTTGTTGGTCCGGGTTTGCCTCCGGCTCTCATGAATCTGTCGGTTCAAAAGAAATTGAGGATCTTGAGAAGCTAAAGGATGTGAATATCTTACTTTCCGGGTTACTCTTCGGACTTTCAGCCTTGGTAAGGGCTCCGAGCCGGAGGAAAGTATAGTTACCTCTTCAATCACCGGGTTACTCGCTCTGGTATCATCCTGCTGATAATCAGTGTCAATAAGGTGGTTAAAAACAGACAAAAAAAACAAAAGAAGAGCCTAAAGAATCAAGGGCTACCTCTGACTTGGAGGTATCATCCAGCTGAAGCAGGTCTGAGGCGCTAGGCTTACTCCCCTTCTTGCAGGGAGCGCCTCTCCTGGCGGCTTTTTTAACCTTCCTGGCTTTTTTAGCAGCCTCATGGTCATACCTGACCTTCCAGAACTTATCATTAGCCTGAAAAATACAACAAAGGTTTCTTGAAGTTAAGATGAAAATTGTTAAAATGGAAAGTAAGGTGCTCAGATCAGTAGCTTACCACCGGAGCTGGGTTAGCTTTGCAGAAGGGACTTAAGCCTGTCCTCCCACAATCTGCTAAGCTCTCGTTTAGAAGGGACTTGGTCATGTCATCAACGACGTCCTCAGGTAAGTCGTTGGGGCTGTGCCGAAGAGGATCATCCTTCCGGCCCGTGTAATCACACATTAAGCCGGGGCGGCGGCTTAGAGGAATCACCCGCCAAGCAATCCAGACCCGGACCAGATCAACGCCGTTAAGGCCGTTTCCCAGAAGAGCTTTAATCTTGTTGATGGTGGGGATAAGTGGTTGACGCTCAGCTTGAGATAATTTGTCTGGCAGGGGGTGATTTGACTCCAGACGCAGGGCGCGAAAGCCGGGCAGAGGGTTCCCGTTAGCCGGAGAGGTGTCCTGGCAGTAGAACCATGTCTGGTTCCAGTCTTTTGGGTGGCTTGGCGGCTCAGCATAAGGAAAAAGACAATCTCTCCGTCGTTGGATTGAAATTCCGCCAAGTTCCAAGCTAGGCCCGTTGGCACACTCGTTCTGGCGGTTCAGATAAAACAGCTCCCTAAAGAGCAGTAGGCTGGGCTCTTCTCCAAGGTACACCTCACAGAACACTTGGAAGTTACAAATGTTCGACACGGAATTGGGTCCAATGTCTTGAGGTCGCAGATCGAAAAATTGCAGAACATCTCTGAAGAACTTTGAGCCGGGAGGTGCAAAACCCCGGCTCATGTGATCAGCAAATATAACAACCTCTGCGTCTTTTGGTTGAGGTCTTTCTTCGGACGGGTCAGGGGCACGATAGGACATGACCTCCTTCTTAGGCAGGTAACCCGTCTTCACGAAGTCATCTAAGGTATTATCAGTAACGCTGGATCTCACCCAGTTGCACGTAATGGGTGCCTTGGGAGCCTTGGGCGGCATTGTGAAAGACGGAAGCCTATGACAAAAGAAAATTTCTGGTTCAAATTTAAGCCGGAGGAAGATTTCCGTTCAGTATTCAAGATGGCGGCTTATGAAGGGGCCTAATGATATATGGCTAATTGTGTCGGGTTATCTAAGCCGCTGTGGATATCATAAGTAATTCAAGTTGTTTAAAACTCTATTATGAATGAGCCGGAAATTTCACAAAGCATGGCCTCTTTTAAGCCGGCGATATGAGCCGCCATGGCTAACAGATGCAGTTTTTTGTCTAAGTGTTGCATAAACAAGTTTCACAGATTGCAGGGATTATTTTCGATCAAACGGTTGTCCGGAAAGGAAAAATTTCTAGACCTAAAAAGCTGATACAGCGAAGTTCATAAGCTCTAAACGGGATCTTTTTGCGGACAAAAGGGATCTACTTGCATAAAAATGAGTGAGAAACTACTACCGCAGGGAGTCTATACCGTTTTTTGATCAAAAGGAACCTCGGTGGCAGAACTATGAAGAAATCGCGATGAACTACGAAGAACACAGAGAACTCGCGAGCCCTAATGCGGATCTAAGGTACGGGACTGCGAGGACTTACTGGTGCTGAAGAGCAGCAGAAGGTGCGCCGCAGTTTTCTGGTCAAGACAGGTTGATGCAGCGGCCTTGGTCGGTGAAGACGAGGTGCGCGGCGGCGGCGGAGCTTGGGCTCTAGAGCGTCTGAGGAGGAAGACGATGGAGGAAAAGAGTGACGAAGGCTTATGGGCCGGGCCTACTTATAAGGGACGGCTGGCAAATGGGCACGAGAACCGAGGAGGCTGAAGACGTGATTATCTTGCCGCAGAAACGCCTCAATTTTCGGGATGGTCATTAAAGATAAGATCCGTTGGGATATGACAGAATAAAAAGACGTCATGGCGGGTTACCAAGAATCCAGAAGATGACGTCATGGCGGGTTATAACCTTTGCACAAGCGGAAGCCGGAAGATTTTGAAGATTGACGTGAACCGGTTCAAATCAATCTGGGGCCTAATGTTGAGGATATAACCATTAGAGTCACCCGCCCAGGAGGGGCCGGGTTATGTTATAATGATCATCACGTGAAGCCCAGTACCAAGCTTGCGGAAGGTGGGTCAATAATGGGCTTAAGACCCGGAGGCGGCTCAAGGCCCGTAGTGATGAACCGCCGTTATGGCAAGACTTGTAGTGTAAGGCAAGAATAGCTAAGAGTCCGAGCCGGACACTGTTATAAGCCGGCCGGAACTCTGAGAGCCGCCGGGGCGTCAACCTCTCTATATAAAGGGACGACCCGACGGCGGTTCAGGACGAGAGACAACAGATCGATAGTCAGGCATAACGATTAAGCTCCCCGGTCATCGAAACCTTAAGTAATATCACCTCAACTGGACGTAGGCTTTTACCTTCACCGTAAGGGGCCGAACCAGTATAAACATCGTGTCCCTTGTCCCGTTTAACCCCTTTAAGCTTCCTAGCTGCGATGGCTCCGCGACTAAGTCCTTGCACGAGGACATCTGCCGTGACAATTCCACGACAAGTTCTGTTGGTAATATTTGCAACTCAAAACAGGGACTACAGATTAAGCGAATATTGGCTAAGGACGAGGTGATGATGCGCGTGGGAAATGGTTCCAAAGTTGATGTGATCGTCGTCGGCACGCTACCTCTACATCTACTTTCGGGATTAGTTTTAGACCTGAATAATTGTTATTTGGTGCCAGCGTTGAGCATGAACATTATATCTAGATCTTGTTTGATGCGAGACGGTTATTCATTTAAATCTAAGAATAATGGTTGTTCTATTTATATGAGTAATATCTTTTATGGTCATGCACCCTTGAAGAGTGGTCTATTTTTGTTGAATCTCGATAGTAGTGACACACATATTCATAACATTGAAGCCAAAAGATGTAGAGTTGATAATGATAGTGCAACTTATTTGTGGCACTGCCGTTTGGGTCATATTGGTGTAAAGCACATGAAGAAACTCCATTATGATGGACTTTTGGAATCACTTGATTATGAATTACTTGGTACTTGCAAACCATGCCTCATGGGCAAGATGACTAAACTCCGTTTTCTAGAACAATGGAGTGAGCAACAAATTTATGGGAAATCATACATACAGATGTATATGGTTCGATGAACATTGAGGCTCACGGCAGGTATCGTTATTTTCTAACCTTCACAGATGATTTGAGCAGATATGGGTATATGTAACACCCCGGATGTAACTTCCCATATTTGTAACTCCAACTCTTGCCATTTTCGTCTATGTGTTATGATATTCCCTCCGTGGTCGGGTTTTGTCTTTCGTTTTGCATTTTGTTCATGTCATGCATCTCATATCATGTCATCATGTGCATCTCATTTGCATACGTGTTCGTCTCTTGCATCCGAGCATTTTCCCAATTGTCCGTTTTGCAATCCGACACTCCCACGTGCACCGGCGCACCCCTTTTGTTTCTTTTCGTGAGCGGGTGTTAAACGTTCTCAGAATGGACCTAGGCTTGCCAATTGGCCTTGGTATACCACCGGTAGACCACCTGTCAAGTTTCGTTCCATTTGGAGGTCGTTTGATGCTCCAACGGTTAACCGGGTAACCGCAAAGGTCTTTTGTGTGTTGCGGCAAAACCCCCTCCAAACAGTCCAATAACCCCTCTAAGTCCCCTCCATGCTCTCCGTCGTCGGATCATGATCGTGTGGGCGAAAACCGCACTCCATTTGGAGCTCCTAGCTCCCTCTACCTATAAATATGTGCTCCCTCCTCCAAATTCCGGGTCCCGAAACCCTAGCCTCGTTCCCTCCGCGCGCCGGACACGTCCGCCCGGCGCCGGACGAAACCCGCCGCCGCGCCCGACCAACCAGGAGCCGCCACGTGGCGTGCCGCCGTTCCCCGCGCCGCCGGCCCGCTCGGCCCGCACTCGGCCCCCCGAGCCCATCTCCGCCGCCTCCACCCGCGGGAGCCGGCGCCCGAGCGCGCCTCGGCCCCGCCGCCCGCGCCTCCGCCTCCCTCTCCGGTCCCCGGATCCGCCACCCACCTCTCCAACTCCGCCGGCCGCTGCCGCCCTCTTCCGCCTCTTCTCCGGCGAGCAGCAGCTCCCTCTCCGACGAGCCGCGCCAAATCTCGATCTGGATCCGCGAGGTTGACCTCTCCCCTCCCCTCGATTTTCTCCAAGTCCTAAAAATATTGCACTCTGTTGCCATGTTCTCTGCATCATAACTCCTTGCACATGGCTCCGTTTCGTGCGTCTTATATATAAAAATGTTCATTACGAGATGCTCTTCATTTTGTTCCATTGTGCCATGCTCGTTTGAGTCCATCTTGATGCCCAAATCTCTGTTGCAAGAGTGCTATATGATGTTTACTGCTGTTACTTATCAGAACTTTGTGTTTTGTTATTTTTTGTTGCATTTGATGTGTGCATCTTATCGACATGAGCTGTACAGGTGTTTTGATCTATGCCATGTTGTCTTTACAGAGGTGTATGCTATGTATTTTTGTGATATATGTGGTGACTAGCACAAGCATGCAAACTAGGCTTCGTGATGTTTCTGTTTTCAGGGACTTAGAATTTTGCTAAGTCTGTGACTGCTGTTATTTTGTTGCCATGTATCCATGTGTCTACAGAGAGATCCATGCATATTTTGAGATAATTTACTAAGGATGTTTGGAACATACGGTTATGCGCTATCCATCCATGGCACTGTGTGCAATTGTGGAGTGCTATAGCATGTCTCAATCTTGCTCTACTTTTGCTATAAAATGTTTCTCGCAGAATGTTAACATGATATTCAAATTTGCCAAGGTTGTTGTAGTTGATCCTTTCATGCTATGAACTTGCTTTTTCCATGGTTAACTTTGTAAACATGCCATCTTGCTGTAGGTATGCTTGTTTTGTCATGCATTACTCTGTGATGAGCGAATCAAGCTCACCAAGATGCCTTCATAATGCTGTTAACGAAAGTTGCTATGTTTACATGGGTGCCATCATATCATCTGTACCATTTTGGCTCATGGTCACTAAGGGACTTTTATTATATGCATTTAGTAGATTCATGCCATGCCTTGTTCTTCTACGTTAAGTTCCTGTAGTATGTGTTTTGCTTGCTCTGAACATTGCTACCTGATGTTGTTTCTGCCATGTCCAGTATTTTTACCAAGTCTGTGAACCTGATATCTTTTGCACTTTTGCCATGCTTGTTTGAACCAGTTATTGTGCGATCTAGCTGTAGCTCAGTGTTCATCTTTTGTCAAGAATATCCTGTAGATTACTGCCAAATGCTTTGTTGCTATGTTGGGGTGCTGTAGTTTAGTTACCTGATGTATTCTAAGTGCTATCATGCTGTTAATCGCAGATTCGTGTCATTCTTGTTTTGCTTGCCATTTGCAAACCGTGCATCCGTTTCCGGTGATCTTTATATCGATTTCGACCGAAATCATCTCATCTTTCCAGTGGTATACTTGGTTTGCCAAGTTACTGCCTTATTCATCCTTTTTCTTCCGGAGCACACATTCGCATCGCATATCATATCTCGCATGTCATGCATCTATTGCATCATGTTGCTTGTGCTTTTTCCGTGATTGATTGTGGTTCCATTGCTTGTGTTCTTGCTGTGGGTAGAGCCGGGAGACGAGTTCGTGAACGAGGAACCTATTGAGTACGCTTACGAGGATCAAGCTTTCGACAACTCTGAGAACCTTGCAGGCAAGATGACCATACCCTCGATATCACTTCTATCTTTGCTTTGCTAGTTGTTCGTTCTATTGCTATGCTGCGCTACCTACCACTTGCTATATCATGCCTCCCATATTGCCATGTCAAGCCTCTAACCATCCTTTCCTAGCAAACCGTTGTTTGGCTAAGTTACCGCTTTTGCTCAGCCCTTCTTATAGCGTTGCTAGTTGCAGGTGAAGTTGAAGTTGGTTTCATGTTGGAACATGGATATTTTGGAATATCACAGTATCTCTTATTTAATTAATGCATCTATATATATTGGGTAAAGGGCGGAAGGCTCGGCCTTATGCCTGGTGTTTTGTTCCACTCTTGCCGCCCTAGTTTCCGTCGTACCGGTATTATGTTCCTTGAGTTTGCGTTCCTTACGCAGTTGGGTGATTTACGGGACCCCCTTGACAGTTCGCCTTGAATAAAACTCCTCCGGCAAGGCCCAACCTTGGTTTTACCATTTGCCACCTAAGCCTTCTTCCCTCGGATTTTCGCGAGCCCGAGGGTCATCTTTATTTAAACCCCCGGGCCAGTGTTCCTCTGAGTGTTGGTCCAAACTAGAGCCACTTGCAGCGCCACCTTGGGGAAACTCGAGGGCTGGTTTTAGTTGTATGTAGTGTTCATCCGGTGTGCCCTGAGAATGAGATATGTGCAGCTCCTATTGGGATTTGTCGGCACATCGGGCGGCTTTGCTGGACTTGTTTTACCATTGTCGAAATATCTTGTAAACCGGGATTCCGAGACTGATCGGGCCTTCCCGGGAGAAGGTTTATCCTTCGTTGACCGTGAGAGCTTATAATGGGCTAAGTTGGGACACCCCTGCAGGGTATTATCTTTCGAAAGCCGTGTCCGCGGTTATGAGGCAGATGGGAATTTGTTAATGTCCGGTTGTAGAGAACTTGACACTTGATTTAATTAAAATACATCAACCGTGTGTGTAGCCGTGATGGTCTCTTCTCGGCGGAGTCCGGGAAGTGAACACGGTTGGAGTTATGAATGAACGTAAGTAGTTTCAGGATCACTTCTTGATCATTTCTAGCTTCACGACCGTTGTGTTGCTTCTCTTCTTGCTCTCATTTGCGTATGTTAGCCACCATATATGCTTAGTGCCTGCTGCAGCTCCACCTCATTACACCATCCTTTCCTATAAGCTCAAATAGTCTTGATCTCGCGGGTGTGAGATTGCTGAGTCCTCGTGACTCACAGATTCTACCAAAACAGTTGCAGGTGCCGACGATGTCAGTGCAGATGACGCAACCGAGCTCAAGTGGGAGTTCGACGAGGAACGTGGTCGTTATTATGTTTCTTTTCCTGATGATCAGTAGTGGAGCCCAGTTGGGACGATCGGGGATCTAGCATTTGGGGTTATCTTATTTTCATTTGGATTTGACCGTAGTTGGTCTATGTGTGGACTTTGAATGATGTATGAATTAATTTATGTATTGTGTGAAGTGGCGATTGTAAGCCAACTCTCGTTATCCCATTCTTGTTCATTACATGGGATTGTTGGAAGATGACCCCTCTTGCGACAATACCTACAATGCGGTTATGCCTCTAAGTCGTGCCTCGACACGTGGGAGATATATCCACATCGTGGGCGTTACAGTATATCTACTTAATGAAACATAAGTCTAAAACATTTGAAAAGTTCAAAGAATTTCAGAGTGAAGTGGAAAATCATCGTAACAATAAAATAAAGTTTCGGCGATCTGAGCGTGGAGGATAATATTTGAGTTACGAGTTTGGTCTTCATTTGAAACGACGCGGGATAATTTCGCAACTCACACCACCCGGAACACCACATCGTAATGGTGTGTCCAATCGTCGTAATCGTACTTTACTAGATATGGTGTGATCTATGATGTCTCTTACTGATTTACCGCTATCGTTTTTGGGTTATGCTTTAGAGACGGCTGCATTCACGTTAAATAGGGCACCATCTAAATATGTTGAGACGACACCTTATGAACTGTGGTTTGGCAAGAAACCCAAGTTGTCGTTTCTTAAAGTTTGGGGCTGCGAGGCTTATGTGAAAAAGCTTCAACCTGATAAGCTCAAACCCAAATCGGAGAAATGTGTCTTCATAGGATACCCAAAGGAAACTGTTGGGTACACCTTCTATCACAGAGCCGAAGGCAAGACATTCGTTGCTAAGAATGGATCCTTTCTAGAGAAGGAGTTTCTCTCGAAAGAAGTGAGTGGGAGGAAAGTAGAACTTGATGAGGTAACTGTACCTGCTCCCTTTTTGGAAAGTAGTTCATCACAGAAATCAGTTCCTGTGACTCCTACACCAATTAGTGAGGAAGATAATGATGATGATCATGTAACTTCAGATCAAGTTACTACCAAACCTCGTAGGTCAACCAGAGTAAGATCCGCACCAGAGTGGTAGGGTAATCCAGTTCTGGAGGTCATGTTACTTGACCATGAAGAACCTACGAACTATGAGGAAGCGATGACGAGCCCAGATTCCGCGAAATGGCTTGAGGCCATGAAATCTGACATGGTATCCATGTATGAGAACAAAGTGTGGACTTTGATTGACTTACCCGATGATCGGCAAGCCATCGAGAATAATTGGATCTTCAAGAAGAAGACCGACGCTGATGGTAATGTTACCGTCTACAAAGCTCGACTTGTTGCAAAAGGTTTTCGACAAGTTCAAGGAGTTGACTACGATGAGACCTTCTCACTCGTAGTGATGCTTAAGTCCGTCCGAATCATGTTAGCAATTGCTGCATTTTATGATTATGAAATTTGGCAAATGGATGTAAAGACTGCATTCCTGAATGGATTTCTGGAAGAAGAGTTTTATATGATGCAACCTGAAGGTTTTATCAATCCAAAGGATGGTAACAAAGTGTGCAAGCTCCAGCTATCCATTTATGGACTGGTGCAAGCATCTCGGAGTTGGAATAAACGTTTTGATAGTGTGATCAAAGCATATGGTTTTATACAGACTTTTGGAGAAGCCTGTATTTACAAGAAAGTGAGTGGGAGCTCTGTAGCATTTCTAATATTATATGTGGATGACATATTGTTGATTGGAAATGATATAGAATTTCTGGATAGCATAAGAGGATACTTGAATAAGAGTTTTTCAATGAAAGACCTCGGTGAAGCTGCTTATATATTGGGCATCAAGATCTATAGAGATAGGTCAAGACACTTAATTGGACTTTCACAAAGCACATACCTTGATAAAGTTTTGAAGAAGTTCAAAATGGATCAAGCAAAGAAAGGGTTCTTGCCTATGTTACAAGGTGTGAAGTTGAGTCAGACTCAATGCCCGGCCACTACAGAAGATAGAGAGAAAATGAAAGTCATTCCCTATGCTTCAGCCATAGGTTCTATGATGTATGCAATGCTGTGTACCAGACCTGATGTGTGCCTTGCTATTAGTTTAGCAGGGAGGTACCAAATTAATCCAGTAGTGGATCACTGGACAGCGGTCAAGAACATCCTGAAATACCTGAAAAGGACTAAGGATATGTTTCTCATTTATGGATATGACAAATAGCTCGTCGTAAATGGTTACATCGATGCAAGCTTTGACACTGATTCGGATGACTCTAAGTCACAAACTGGATACATATTTATATTGAATGGTGGAGCTGTAAGTTGGTGCAGTTCTAAGCAAAGCGTCGTGGCGGGATCTACGTGTGAAGCGGAGTACATAGCTTCTTCGGAAGCAGCAAATGAAGGAGTCTGGATGAAGGAGTTCATATCAAATCTAGGTGTCATACCTAGTGCTTCGGATCCAATGAAAATCTTTTGTGACAATACTGGTGCAATTGCCTTGGCAAAGGAATCCAGATTTCACAAGAGAACCAAGCACATCAAGAGACGCTTCAATTCCATCTGCGATCAAGTCAAGGAGGGAGATATAGAGATTTGCAAGATACATACGGATCTGAATGTTGCAGACCCATTGACTAAGCCTCTCTCACGAGCAAAACATGATCAGCACCAAGACTCCATGTTAGAATCATTACTGTGTAATCTAGATTATTGACTCTAGTGCAAATAGGAGACTGAAGGAAATATGCCCTAGAGGCCATAATAAAGTTGTTATTTATATTTCCTTATATCATGATAAATGTTTATTATTCATGCTATAATTGTATTAACCGGAAACTTAGTACATGTGTTAATACATACACAAACAGAATGTCCCTAGTGTGCCTCTACTTGACTAGCTCGTTAATCAAAGATGATGAAGTTTCCTAGCCATAGACATGAGTTATCATTTGATGAACAGGATCACATCATTAGAGAATGATGTGATTGACTTGACCCATTCCGTTAGCTTAGCACTTGATTGTTTAGTATGTTGCGATTTCTTTCTTCATGACTTATACATGTTCCTATGACTATGAAATTATGCAACTCCCGAATACCGGAGGAACACTTTGTGTGCTATCAAACGTCACAATGTAACTGGGTGATTATAAAGATGCTCTACAGGTGTCGCCGATGGTGTTTGTTGAGTTGGCATAGATCAAGATTAGGATTTTTCACTCCGATTGTCAGAGAGGTATCTCTGGGCCCTCTCGGTAATGCACATCACTATAAGCCTTGCAAGCAATGTAACTAAAGAGTTAGTTACCGGATGATGCATTACAGAACGAGTAAAGAGACTTACTGGTAACGAGATTGAACTAGGTATTGAGATACCGACGATCGAATCTTTGGCAAGTAACATACCGATAACAAAGGGAACAACGTATGTTCTTATGCGGTTTGACCGATAAAGGTCTTCGTAGAATATGTGGGAGCCAATATGAGCATCCAGGTTCCGCTATTGGTTATTCACCGGAGACGTGTCTCAGTCATGTCTACATAGTTCTCGAACCCATAGGGTCCGCACGCTTAACGTTCGATGACGATCGATATTATGAGTTTATGTCTTTTTCAAAGCACAAGTGCTCCCTGGGTAATTTTGGTAATTAATGTCAACATATCTCTTGTTGGACTAATGCTTTCATCTAGTATGCTTCAGATAAGTTCAAAAGTGGAGTTGCATGGACAAGAGGATGTGGAACCCCTTCAAGATGATAAGGACAAAGGATTGGCTCAAGCTCAAAGCTCAAGACTCTACACTTTCATTTTAGTGATCCAAGATCACATTGAGTCCATAGGAAACCAATACTATTAAAAAGGGATGAGGTGTTGCTTAATGGCTTGCTTGCTCAAAGTGCTTAGTGATATGCTCCAAAGCCCTCAATCACTTTCTCACATCCACATATGTCGCAAAACCAAAAGTCATACTCGGCCCCACCGAAACTTTCTATCCGGCACCACCGAGTTCACTTGACATAGCCAATGCTAGAAACCCTAATCAATTCGGTCTCACCGATGGGATCTCAGTCTCACCGAAATGGGCTTGCAAACTCTCTGTTATCTATTGCATTAATTTCGGTCTCACCAAAACATCGAATCGGTACCACCGAGTTTGCTTGGCCAACTCTCTGTTGTGTTTATTACCCAAATCGGTCCAACCGAGTTTGTGTAATCGGTCCAACTGAGATAAGGCTTTACCCTAACCCTAATGAAATCAGTCCCACCGAAATGCCTAACGGTCACATTATGAACCAAATCGGTCCGACCAAGTTTTCTAATTCGGTCCCACTGAGTTTTGTGATTTGTGTGTAATGGTTAGATTTTGTGTGGAGGCTATATATACCCCTCCACCCACTATTCACTCGTGGAGAGAGCTATCAGAACATGCCAACACTTACATCATATATTTTCTGAGAGAGAAGCACCTACACTTGTGTTGAGGTCAAGATATTCCATTCCAACCACATAAATCTTCATCTCTAGCCTTCCTCAAGTTGCTTTCCACTCAAATCTTCTTTCTACCAAATCCAATCCTATGAGAGAGAGTTGAGTGTTGGGGAGACTATCATTTGAAGCACAAGAGCAAGGAGTTCATCATCAACACACCATCTATTACCTCTTGGAGAGTGGTGTCTCCTAGATTGGTTAGGTGTCACTTGGGAGCCTCCGTGAAGATTGTGGAGTTGAACCAAGGAGTTTGTATGGGCAAGGAGATCGCCTACTTCGTGAAGATCTACCCTAGTGAGGCAAGTCCTTCGTGGGCGATGGCCATGGTGGGATAGACAAGGTTGCTTCTTTGTGGACCCTTTGTGGGTGGAGCCCTCCGTGGACTCGCGCAACCATTACCCTTATGGGTTGAAGTCTCCATCAACGTGGATGTACGATAGCACCACCTATCGGAACCACGGATAAAAAATCTCCGTGTCTCCAATTGCGTTTGCACACTTCAATCCCATACCTTTACATTCTTGCAACTTGCATGATTTACTTTCCGCTGCTCATATACTCTTGTCATGCTTGCTTGATATGTATTGTGAATATTTGAACTTGTGCTAAAACTCCACTTCAACTTAAAGAATTTAAAAACTGCAACTTTTCTTGCTAAGAGTCTATTCACCCCCCTCTAGACACTTCTTCTCGATCCTACAATTGGTATCAGAGCATTGGTCTCCATTGCTTTGGTTTAAACACCTTTGGAGGAAGATGGATGAGTCTACGTTGGGGAGTCTTAGACATAGAGTGCCTATACTTGATGGAGAGTTCTTTCATGAGTGGAAAAATGAGATGCTTGAGATTTTCAATGAATATCACTTGAACAAGTACATTACTAGTCCTTGCATTTCCCCTAGTAACCCCTTGCATCCCTCTCCCGATGAGGATCTCGACATGATTCGCAATCTTAGAACTATCAATCTTATCATTAGAGGATTGCCCAAAAATTTGATTGCTAGCTTACCTACTCTTGACTGTGCCTACACTATATGGAGATTTCTTGAGGAACGATTCCCAAATTATTCCTTGGAAAATCTAGACGAAATTCTTCATAGGTCTATTGCCTTGACTAAGATAAGTACTAGTGATCCTAAGTTTGATGATTGTCTATTTGAGCTTCGTGATCTCATGCGTGCCATAGGAGATGTTGGAATTATTAGCAATATCATTTCCAAAGTCATTAGAATTCATAGAGATGAACATTGTTACGGTCATACTTCTAATGAATTACCCTGTCTAATGAATCACAAGACAATATAGAACATGGATACTATGATGAGGATGAGGATAGTGACTATGATCTTGATGATGCTATGAGACACTTTGGGCTTATGGCAAATCTTCGCGGCTACATGGCTGGAGGAAAGGAATGGGTCCTTGATAGTGGATGTACTGATCATATGACCGGAGACAAAGTTATGTTTCGTGAGCTTGCTGAAAACGACGGCCGTCGAAAGTACGTCACTTTCGGTGATAAGTCAAAGGGTAAGGTGGTTGGCCTTGGTAAGGTGGCCATCTCAGATGACAGCTCCATACAAAATGTTATGCTCGTTGAATCGCTTGGCTACAATTTACTTTCCGTATCTAGACTTGCTGACTTTGGTTTCAACGTCCTATTTACTGAAGTAGATTGCCAAGTGTTTCGTAGAGATAATCATAAAATGGTCTTTACCGGTATCCGTAGAGGTGATCTTTACATTGTTGATTTCACTAAAAAGGCTCAACCTAGAACTTGCTTAATTGCTAAATCCTCAAAAGGCTGGTTGTGGCATAGAAGGTTAGGTCATGTGGGCATGCGAAATCTTTATAAGCTTATTAAGGGTGATCATATCCTTGGAGTAAAAGATGTTATATTTGACAAGGATAGACTCTGTAGTGCTTGTCAAGCAGGAAAACAAGTTGGAGGAAGCCACCCCGTGAAGAACATTATGACCACTAGAAGACCACTCGAGCTACTCCATATGGATCTCTTTGGTCCCAATCCCTACAAGAGTCTAGGTGGTAACTTACTTGGTCTAGTCATAGTTGCTGATTTTTCAAGATTTACGTGGGTGTTTTTTGTTGATGATAAATCGCAGGTCCAAAAGATCTTCAAAAATTTCGCTAGGAAGGCCCAAAACCAATTTGAAGTGAAGATCAAAAAGGTTCGAAGCGACAATGGAACGGGTTCAAGAACGCAAATGTGGATACCTTTCTTGATGAAGAAGGTATTTCACACGAGTTCTCGGCTACGTACACGCCTCAACAAAATGGAGTTGTTGAGAGGAAGAACTGGACACTTATTGAGATGGCAAGAATGATGCTTGACGAGTACAAGACTCCAAAACACTTTTGGGCTGAAGCGGTTGAGACGGCTTGTCATGCAACAAATCGCTTGTATCTTCACAAGCTACTCGGCAATACGGCATACGAGCTCCTCACCGGTAACAAACCCCAAGTTGGATACTTTCGAGTATTTGGCTCGAAGTGTTACATTCTTGATAAGCATCGTCGCTCTAAATTTGCCCCTAAATCTCATGAGGCTTTCCTAATTGGTTATGGCTCAAACTCTCACACTTACCGTGTCTACAATAGTTTCACCCAAAAGGTTGAAGAGACGGTAGATGTGAAGTTTGATGAATCTAACGGCTCGCAAGTAGAGCAATTGCCAGTTGATGTAGGAGATAAAGATCCTTTGGAAGCAATCCAAGACTTGTCTATTGGCAAGATTCGTCCAACGGAGGTAAAGGGGAGTACCTCATCCGTCCAAGTGGAAGCTTCTACCTCACAACAAGGTGAACCAAGAGTTGATACAGAAGCATCTACAAGTGGGACACACCAAGACGAAGAAAACGAGGAAGTACACCAAGATGAACATCAACAACCTCCTTCTCCACCGCAACAAGAGAACAACAACGCCAACAATGAAGAAGGCCAAGAAGAAGAAGAAGAAGAAGATGTTCCACCCCGACCCAAGCAAAAGCTCTCACGAGTTAGAGCAAGAGTCGCCGGAGACCATCCCGTCGAGCAAATCTACAATGACATTCAAACCGGGAGAATCACTCGCTCTAAATCTCGTTTGGCCAACTTTTGTGAACATTATTCATTCATCTCTAGCATTGAACCTATGAAGGTCGAAGAAGCATTGGAAGATTTGGATTGTATAAATGCCATGCATGAAGATCTACACAACTTTGAGAGAAATAAAGTATGGACATTGGTCGAGAAGCCCGACAACAACCACAACATCATCGGTACCAAATGGGTGTTTCGCAACAAGCAAGATGAAGATGCTCAAGTCGTCCGCAACAAAGCTCGTCTAGTCGCCCAAGGCTACACTCAAGTCGAAGGTATGGACTACGGTGAGACATATGCCCCCATTGCTAGACTTGAGTCCATCCGCATCTTACTTTCCTATGTTAATCACCATGATATCACTTTATACCAAATGGACATTAAAAGTGCTTTTCTAAATGGTGAAATTGAGGAGGAAGTTTACGTTAAACAACCTCCCAGCTTTGTAAATCCTAAGAAACCCGATCATGTTTACAAACTTCACAAATCCCTTTATGGTCTTAAGCAAGCTCCTAGAGCGTGGTATAAATGCTTGACCAAGTTCCTTATTGAAAAAGGCTTTGAGATTGGAAAGATAGATTCTAGTCTTTTCACTAAAAGGTTAATGGTGAATTATTTGTGTGCTAAATTTATGTTGATGATATCATATTTGGTTCAACTAACCCTCATTTTAGTGAAAAGTTTGGAAAGCTAATGTCAAAGAAGTTTGAGATGTCAATGATGAGTGAACTCAAGTTCTTTCTTGGTTTGCAAATCAAGCATACTAAGGAAGGAACCTTTGTTTCTCAAACAAACTACACCAAGGACTTATTCAAGAAGTTCAACATGCAAGAAAGCAAAGGTATGAAAACTCCCATGCCTACTAGTGGACATCTTGACTTGACTAAGGATGGTAAACCAGTTGATCAAAAGGTTTATCGCTCTATGATTGGATCATTGTTATATCTATGTGCCTCTCGTCCTGATATTGTGCTAAGCGTGTGCATGTGTGCACGATATCAAGCGGCCCCCAAAGAATGTCATCTTAAGGCTGTGAAAAGGATAGTGAGATACTTAATACATACACCAAATTTTGGCATTTGGTATCCTAAGAGGTCCTCTTTTGATCTTGTTGGCTATTACAACTCGGACTATGCCAGAGACAAGGTTGATAGAAAGTCCACCTATGGTACTTTTCAATTTCTTGGTAGATCTCTTGTGTCTTGGTCTTCCAAGAAACAAAACACGGTATCCTTATCCACCGCCGAAGCGGAATACATTGCCGCTGGTTCATGTTGTGCTCAATTACTTTGGATGACCCAAACTCTTAAAGATTATGGAATATATGTGAAACATGTTCCTTTGCTTTGTGACAATGAAAGTGCCATTAAGATTGCTCATAACCCCGTGCAACATTCCCGGACAAAGCATATTGAAGTTCATCATCATTTCATTCGAGATCATGTTGCTAAAGGGGATATTGATCTTGAGCATGTTCGTACCGATAAGCAATTGGCGGATATATTCACCAAACCGCTTGATGAGAAAATCTTTTGCTGGTTAAGAGGAGAATTGAACATCATTGATGCTTCAAACTTGGAGTAGGAACTCCATTTGGATACATGCAAGGCATGAGCCTATGACTAATCCTTGATATTCCCTTCATGATGATATTCATATGTCTTGGATATATTTGCACCCTTGCATGGTATCTAACCCTGGTAGGTACTTGGATGAATCTAAATCCATAAGATTGCAACTCTCTCACATCTTGAGCAATCTCTACATCACCAAGTCTCTACAATACGGTGGTTGGTAACAACGAAGCACGAAACCCTTCAACATATCCTTAGAAAAATTCTATATATCAAATTTCATTCAGTATCAAGTTTCATGATTGTCATTTTGGATACACAAGTGCTATTCCTTGCAAGACTAACCCATGTATAGAGATGCACTCAAATTACAAGTGGTGCTCCCAACTCTTGATGAGCTACATCAACCATGAGCATCCCACACAAGTTCAACTACATGATCAAGATCAACACCACCACCCAAGGTATGTCATTCCATCTTAGAGAAGCTTTACTCCAAGTCATGGGTCAAAGCAACTCCACAAGATGTGAATACATCAAATGCTTAAACGAAAAATGGTAACCCAATTTTGAGCTTAAATGATGAGTATGACTTATGATCAATTGTCGTCACTTGACTCCTTAGTCAATCTACTCTAACATAGGTGACTTTGTCACCGCCCAATTCTAGATCAAGTTCTCTAGTGTTTCTTTCAGACTTTGCATATTGTCCTTTGCATATTTATTCCCCTTCCTTTATCAAAAAAACTTCATCTAGATTTTCTTTTCTCTGTTTTGTTCTGCATTCCCTGCATCCAATTCCTTGCAAATTCTTCATTTAATTATTTGCAAATCTTTGTGAGATCTTATTTGCATAGTGAGCTGAGGTGACAAGTGCTTTCTCTGTGATGAACTCGGTCACACCGATCTGTTGCTTTCGGTCCAACTGAATCCTTTCGGTGCAACCGAAGCACACAACTCGGTGCCACCGATTTCACTGCAGACAAAACAACTTGCCACTTGATCCTGCATTCCTTTTTGCTCTAGCTCCACTCAATGATTCTTGTCCTCTACCAGCATCAAATTTTATACCCTGCTTTGCTCTGTGACTCAAGGACCAAACCTATTTTGACTCACACTCCAGAGGATTCCTTCTTGGAAATTGGTGTCAAAGGGGGAGAGAGAGTTCACATCGAAGATTAATCCTTCAAAAAGGGGAGAGAATGCTTCAAACAGGGGGAGAGAAGATACCCCACATGCTTGGTGTTCAAGAGGAGAGAAGTCACATGTCTTTACAGGGGAAAGACATGTTCATGTTGTTTATGTATTTTCTTTGCTCTGATTTTCTATTCCCTATCTTCTCCCAGTATCCCATATAAGATTCAGGGGGAGCAAGACATCTAAGGGAAGAAGATCTTTGAATTCATTCCATATATTTACCTTTGGGGACATGTCTATATCTAATAGAGTATCTAGTGCTCACACTCTACATGTCATCCCAATCTTGGTACTCTTGTGGTTCCTTTTGTTTGCTCTGGCTAGTAAATGTATCTATGTTATCTAACCTTGTTTACTCAGGTTCATCCCTTTCTAAGCCAACTCAAGACCACAAGGTAAGTATATGCATCACACTCATGTGCATGAGGATATCTTACTGATGTACATACTGTTTGCAAGAAGGACTCATGAGCATGGAGGTACATTTCCCATATTCACACCATTTGCTCTGATGCATACAGCCAAGATACATGTAACACATTGCTTACTCTGTCATGCTTATGCACTCACATGCTCTTATATTCCATATTTACATGATTGCATACATGTAGGGGAGCCTATGCATGTTACATGTCTTTGCAAAGCTTTGCTTGTTATTCTCTATATCTTTATCTAAAGCTTAGATGTATGTTGTCATCAATTACCAAAAAGGGGGAGATTGAAAGCACAAGTGCTCCCTGGGTGATTTTGGTAATTAATGTCACCATATCTCTTGTTGGACTAATGCTTTCATCTAGTATGCTTCAGATAAGTTCAACAGTGGAGTGGCATGGACAAGAGGATGTGGAACCCCTTCAAGATGATAAGGACAAAGGATTGGCTCAAGCTCAAAGCTCAATACTCTACACTTTTCATTTCAGTGATCCAAGATCACATTGATCCATAGGAAAGCCAATACTATTAAGAGGGGATGAGGTGTTGCTTAATGGCTTGCTTGCTCAAAGTGCTTAGTGATATGCTCCAAAGCCCTCAACCACTTTCTCACATCCACATATGTCCCAAAACCAAAAGTCAAACTCGGCCCCATCGAAACTTCCTATCCGGCGCCACCGAGTTCACTTGACATAGCCACTGCCAGAAACCCTAATCAATTCGGTCTCACCGAGATGGGCTTGCAAACTCTCTGTTATCTATTGCATTAATTTCAGTCTCACCGAAACATGGAATCGGTACCATCGAGTTTGCTTGGCCAACTCTCTGTTGTGCTTATTACCCAAATCGGTCCAACCGGGTTTGTGTAATCGGTCCAACCGAGATAAGGCTTTACCCTAACGCTAATGAAATCGGTCCCACCGAGTTGACATATCGGTCCCACCAAAATGCCTAACGGTCACATTATGAACCAAATCGGTCCGACCGAGTTTTCTAATTCGGTCCCACCGAGGTTGGTGATTTGTGTGTAACGGTTAGATTTTGTGCGGAGGATATATATACCCCTCCACCCACTCTTCACTCGTGGAGAGAGCTACTAGAACATGCCAACACTTCCATCATATATTTTCTGAGAGAAAACCACCTACACTTGTGTTGAGGTCAAGATATTCCATTCCAACCACATAAATCTTGATCTCTAGCCTTCCTCAAGTTGCTTTCCACTCAAATCTTCTTTCTACAAAATCCAATCCTATGAGAGAGAGTTGAGTGTTGGGCAGACTATCATTTGAAGCACAAGAGCACGGAGTTCATCATCAACACACCATCTATTACCTCTTGGAGAGTGGTGTCTCCTAGATAGGTTAGGTGTCACTTCGGCGCCTCTGTCAAGATTGTGGAGTTGAACCAAGGAGTTTGTACGGGCAAGGAGATTGCCTACTTCGTGAAGATCTACACTAGTGCGGCAAGTCCTTCGTGGGCGATGGCCATGGTGGGATAGACAAGGTTGCTTCTTCGTGGACCCTTCGTGGGTGGAGCCCTCCGTGGACTCACACAACCATTACCCTTTGTGGGTTGAAGTCTCCATCAACATGGATGTACGATAGCACCACCTATCGGAACCACGGATAAAAAATCTCCGTGTCTCCAGTTGCGTTTGAAAACTTCAATCCCATCCCTTTACATTCTTGCAACTTGCATGATTTACTTTCCGCTGCTCATATACTCTTGTCATGCTTGCTTGATATGTATTGTGAATGTTTGAACTTGTGCTAAAACTCCACTTCAACTTAAAGAATTTAAAAACTGCAACTTTTCTTGTTAAGAGTCTATTCACCCCCTCTAGACACTTCTTCTCGATCCTACAGTTTTGATGTACCGAAGGTAGTTCGGAGTCCCGGATGTGATCACAGACGTGACGAGGAGTCTGGAAATGGTCGAGACATAAATATTGATATGGATATATTCGGACACCGGAAGTGTTCCGGGTGATTTCGGATAAAACTGGAGTGCCGGAGGGTTACCGACCCCCCCCCCCGGGGGAACTAGTGGGCCTAGATGGGCCTTAGTGGAGAGAGAGGGGGGGCCAGGGCAGGCCGCACGCCCCCTCCCCCTTGAGTCCGAATTGGACTAGAAGGGGCGGCACCCCCTTTTCCTTCCCCTCTCCCACTCCTTCCTTCTCCCTCCTTGTAGGACTAGGACAGGAGGAATCCTACTCGTACTAGGAGGAGGATTCCTCCCCTCCTTGGCGCGCCATAGGGCCAGCCGGCCTCCCCCTTGCTCCTTTATATACGGGGCAGGGGGCACCCTAGAACACACAAGATGACATTGTTTAGCCGTGTGCGATGCCCCCTCCACAGATTCCCACCTCAGTCATATCATTGTAGTGCTTAGGTGAAGCCCTGCGTCGGTAACTTCATCAACACCGTCACCACGCTGTTGTGCTGACGGAACTCTCCCTCGGCCTTAGCTGGATCAAGAGTCCGAGGGACGTCACGGAGCCGAACGTGAGCAGATTGCGGGGGTGCCATACTTTCGGTACTAGGATCGGGTGGATCGCGAAGATGTTCGACAACATCAACCGCGTCACTTGACGCTTCCGCTTATGGTCTACGAGGGTACATGGACAACACTCTCCCGCTCGTTGCTATGCATCACATAGATCTTGCGTGAACGTAGGATTTTTTTTGAAATTACTGCGTTCTTCAACCGCGGTCTTGCCTATCTGACAGGTCGCTGCGGTAAGTGGATAAATATGCACGTCCATCACAGGATCATACATCCTCCATGGTTCTCTCATGCCATTGAACACAAGGGCTTCATTTACACTGTCGACTACTTCTATGGCTGGACGTATTGCTAGCCTAATCCAGTCATTGCTACAAACGGTTGTTATAGCAGTATGTTACTTTCCTATGATATCATGATGGCTTGCTTATATTACTGTCAACATTTACTGAAAAAAGAATCATGCTCATAACATGTTGTTCTTAAGATTGACTACATGAAGAGCCCTTTTTTATTTGACTCCAACTTGATATGATGTTGTAGGCCGCCTAGTGTCCCTACCCTTCCTAATCCCAGAATTCGCACGTAGGTGGTTCCTGGCTCGATCAAGCAACGGCGAACGATTGATGATCGTTCACACGTACCGGACGTGTTGTTTCCTGGAATACAATCACAGTCACTGCAAGGTCTTTGAGCAGGTTCCCAAATTCTCTGGGCCTTCACGAATTTTTGACTGGAGGCTGGTAAGTAGCCTTGGTGCACGCTCTTTGTTTCTCGGACCAAATTATCCAATTAACGAGGAGATAACCGACTGCAAGAATCATGATGGCAGCGCGGTTTCGTTCATCAGGCAAAACTGTGTGTACACAGCGTACCATGCGTCTCTACATGCACCATACCCTGATATGTGCCGCCACGCTCTGGAGCCCAAAGTAGGAGAGAGGGTCGCAAGTATCAGACTTCGACCTGCTGGCTGGAGTTCCCCCGTCAGGCACCCATCTGGTTCAAGCCGTCAGCCAATCTCCACGGCTTAATAAATAGTAACCTCTAACTTAGCCAGTTAGTTAGATGCATACACTTGGTGTAGTAGGATCTTTATTTAGTTTGATGCATACACTTGTTCTTTTTGGTAGCCCTTTTGTAATGATGGCTGATGTTTGGTTTGGAAGAGAGAGCTGCGTCTTTACTCTTTTGCCCTGCTCTGCTTTTGTTGCACCCCCAGCCCTGGTTGCTGTTGCTGCTGTTTTCAATGTACAATCAGTAGTATATTTCGTCTGTTGGTTGAATAAATGTATTGTTAGAACGAGAAACACAATGTTTTGGAAGTCGTTGCACGGTCCGATCCTTTAGTGCCCCGTACCATACGTAGTGCATACTATTTTTCGTACGGAACACATTTTCCACTTGTTGATAACATGCAGCCCACTGATGAAGGCCCAGTAGAGGAGCCCATAATTAACTAGAAGGGAGGCTCTGACATGAATCTGGCCCAGGTACATGCTCATGGTCCCCTAAACATAAATAAGTAAATAAATAAATAAATAAAGCTAAATGCTCATGCACCAGTTCTTTAAATTCACGATTTAATAGGAGGATATTATTTCCTATGATAGTTTCGTTACATTCAGTCGATATAATTCATAGGCAAAGATAGCGACCAGTCTTCTTTCTCCCAACATTTTCTTCCTGCAACCAGCGAACCCATGCAAATCGTATTCAACGTCGTGAATAGTTCCGGTCCATTTTTATTTTTCAATAAGAATGTCCAACCCAACCCAGCACATTGGCGACTGCAATTTATCCTCCGCCTCTGTGCGCTCGCCGCGGCGCCGCCATCCGGCCCTGTCAACATAGTGAATCGGGAGAGGACTATAGATGTGAGTATGACAATATGGACCCACCAGGTCCACTCCCGAACACAAGCAAAGCGCCTATTTTACTACTCAGATGCACCCATCATTTTTTTACTCTAATCCACCCTGCCGATATCTGGGACCCACATAATTTTCAACGTATAGTCAACTAAGGACATAATTGTACAATTTTTTTTTGAGGATTTGTTCGGAGGAGCAGGCTATAAACTGGGTTCTGCGGTCTCTGTGGCCCATCTAACAACATGACCAGCCCAGCAGTTTTTCTTGGGGAAAATAGGTAGGCCACTATTTCTTTTTGAAGAATACCCAAGCTAGGCCTATTTGTTTTCTCTGACTTACTAGGCTGCAAATCTTTCAAGATGAGGAGGGATGCATTCCGGCCTGGCCAAAGAGTTTGGTCAGTATCTGTTAAAAGTAAATGGAAAAATTAGTTTTTTCTGTTCTTCACTGAAATTTTATATTTCATTGGATTTTAACATGACATAGTACTAATTTATTTTTAAATTTGTTTTAGTATGGCTAATAATTTTTGGATTAAGAATATTTTGTTCCCTAGAAAAAATTCGAATTTTCAAAATTTCGCACATTTTTAGTTCTATTTTTTAACCCTGGTACTGACCAGAAAATGGGCAGCAATTCTAAAAATGGAAAATGGGCTGCAATAAATTCCATATGAATTAGAAAATGTGTAAAAGTTATAAAAATAATAGCAAATGGGCTGTACTCGCCACAAATTTCGAGGCTGATTAGTTTACGCAAGGCTTTGTCAGTCAACACACGATTCTAGCAGTAGTGACTGTTGGATGTCCATCCAATAGTCGACGTGCTTCTTTAATCTCTGATCTTCCTGCTCCAGCCGCCTAAACCAGCGCCGGCGGGACTGCCTGCTCCCTCCTCTTGTGGCCCGCTATCATGTGGCGCAGGCTTCACCGGCCCACCCTACTCCCTCCGCTGGCCTGGCCGCACGCAATCAACTGCCTCCTTATTACGCGAAAAAATGATTCCTCCCACTGACATCTAGGGCACACCGGTTCGGAGTCTGACCTGTGGGCCTACTAAGTTGACGCGTACGCAGGGCTTTCTCAACTTAGTCAACAAACGATTCTAGCAGCAGTGACCGTTGGATTTGAATCGAACGGTCCTGCTGTTTCTTCAGTCGCTGCTCTTCTTGCACCAGCCGCCCAAACTAGCGCCGGCAAGACCGCCTGCTCCTACCTCCAGTGGCCGGCTATGCTGCTGTTGAGGCCTCACCGCCCTCTACTACTCCCACCACTGGCCAGGCCCTGCGGCGAAGGCAGGCTCACACCAAAGCCGAACCAGTGAACCCTCGTACTCCTCTCCGTGTGGGCTTCCACTGTCGCGTCTTCCCTGGCTCCGCGTCGTCCCCTTCCTAGGCCTCGCCGTCGTCCACTGCCCTAGTGCTCTCGCCGTGGCGTGGTCAACATGGTTCCTCCACCTGACAGCAGGGACCCACCGGACGGGCCAACGTATTTCACGAAAAAAGTGTTTCTCCCCTGACTGCTGGGACCCACCAGCTACATCTTCGCACACAAGGAAGTGCGTCCATATTACAGGCAAAAAAATGATTCACCCCCTGACTGCTGGGACCCACCAGCTACATCTTCGCACGCGAGGAAGTTCCTGACAGTCGGGACCCACCAGGTCAAAGCGTACGTAGCGTTGTCATTCTGGTGGCGAACGTCTACGTACATACTGGTCGATCGGTCTGTCTGCAGGCTGCAGCAATGAACCGGGGCCGAGTAAGGAAGGGCACGTGTCATAGTAGAGGCACGCACGTAGCATGTACACGTACGTATAGCGGCCAGGGTGCAAAAAAGTGAATACAGCCACGTACGTACATACGGGCGGGGTCTCGAACACCTACTCGCGCATACGTACGGCCAGGGCTCATGTAGATGGCTGGGTCGGAACGGAGAAGCTGCGCCGTCGTCGTGTTCATGGGGAGGCAACGGAATGCGTCATGTTCATCGGGAGGCAACGGAATACGTCATGTTCATCGGGAGCCAACCGGCTTCGATGGAACAGCCGATGGAAACAAGGCCTAGCGTACCGCAGAACAGAGGAAACGACCTTGTGTTTGACTGGCCACAGTCGAAACGGGGTCCTGTTCACCGGGAGGGGTCTGGTGTACCGCAAAAAACGAAGGAAACGGGCCTCCTACGGTCGAAACGGGGTCCTGTTGATCGGGAGGGGTGTGGCGCACCGCAAAATGGAGGAAACGGATTTGTGTTGGAGTGCTACGGTCGAAACGGGGGTCCTGTTCATCGGGAAAACAGGACTCCACGGGATACTGGTCATCTCCACCATCGACTGCCTCCACGGGCTACTGTTCATCCACCGCCGACTGCCCCCACGGGCTACTATTCATCCACCGTCGACCTGCTCCAGCCTCCACCTGCGACTGTTCATCCACGGGCTCATGTTCATCCAGCCTCCACCGCGTGCTCCTCCACCGGCTACTATTCACCCAGCCCTCTCCACGGGGTCCTGTTCAACCAGCCCTCCACCGGCTACTGTCCAACCAGCCCTCCACCAGCTACTGTTCAACCAGCCCTCCATGGGGTCCTGTTCATCCAGCCTTCCATGGGGTCCTGTTCATCCACCGGCTCGATTGATCGAGGTCCTGTTCATCCTGCGGCAACGGCCTCTACTACCACGGGCCCTGTTCATCCAACCCCCCACCGGAAATTGTTCATCCAAACCCCCCAACAACACTCACTGTTCATCAAGAGGCAGCATCGATCGGCTTCAGTTAGCAGTAGTAGCGAAGGAATCACTCGGGTTCAGTTAACAGCAAGGGATTGATCGATCGCTCGGGTTCAGTAACGTGTAGCCTCCAGTGCAATCACTCGGGTTCAGTAGGCGAACGCCTCTCTCGGGTTCAGTTAGAGCCCAACGCCTTGCACCCATGCGCCTACGTGTATGAGAGAAATGAGCATCGCTCAGCCCCCGACCACCCACCATAACCGGGAACTCCCTGATATTTTCCTCGCCCTCGCGTCTACCACGGCTTTCTCCGTCGTGGACGGCCTAAAGAATGGCATGCAGCTGCGTCTCCAGGCCGCCCAGGACGATAAGCCCATTTTCTGTCATGATTTTTTGCCATAGAAGGAGGAGCCCACCACATCTATGATGATACCGGGTTTTGTCACAATTATCATCATAAAAGTGTCATAAGCATGACATAAATTTTTTCATTCAGCCCAAAATGTCACGGATGTGTCTTTTTTTTTTGTAGTGTATGGTGCAGACTTTCTCCCTCACTCATTTGTTGACTGTCATGTATGGAGCCTCGACAGACTTAAAGTCAAACTGAAATGTCGTTTAATTATCTTTCTCGAAAATCCAGGCCACTCGATATTTCCTACATATTCTAGCACAAGTCATGCCAAAATTCACGGAAAAATCCGGCATGGCCTTTGCTAAAAAAGGACATATCGAGCGCCTAAAATTTGCCGGAACGGAATTTAATCAACACTCTGGCAAAACATAGGCCACTCGGATGTGTAACCTGCAAACATGACCGGCCACTTGGGCAAGCAGATATCCTATTTGAGCAACAGAAGATATACATGTTTATCTCTACATCATATGAGCATTCAAACTTGATGGTCATTGCATTTAAATGGTTGAAAATATGAACAAAACACATTTCTAAATATCTTATAGGACTCATATTGAGATTTGGCTGGTCTCACCTCGAGGTCGGAGGGGGTCGGTGACGGGGACGAGGCGGGGATGATGGAGTGGCTCCTAGATTTCTGGAAAAACAAAAACCCTGTAAGCTATCAACTAATCAAATGCATACGCCTTGCATAGTGGGGTTCCAATATGAGCATTCAAAATAGGAGTAGTTCTCCAATTTGAGAATTCAATAAGTAAAACCAAATCATAAAATAAATAAGTATTCAAATTAGCATGCATTCAATAAGCAAAACTAAATCATCTCTTGCGTCCGTACATTGTCGAATATTATCACTAATACATCTCGAATAGTATCATACATATAACATCACTAATACAGCTAAAACCCTAGCGAACGACGGGTATCGGCGCGAGCGGTGGACACCCAAAGAGAAGGAACCATCACATAATCATAGCTCCAGTGAGATCCCTTAATAACCTGCCAGGTAATGATGAACCTGCCCTCCAACGCAACCATGTAGCGACGGACATGCTCGTCTTCCTCGCTGACACGGTGACGTACCACCTCCGCGGGGTCCTCAAGCCTCCACACCGTCACTGGCCCACGGGACCGCCGCCAAAGAACGTTCGGGTCAACGACGGGTTGGCTCCTCACCAAGTTGCACCCCCCGGAAGTAGCATCTCCCAGTACCAGCCCGGTGGAGCCTAGTCCCGGACATGGCCCCTGTGATCAAGCAGGTATCCTCCGCCGAGTCGACGACGAGGATGCGGGATAGGCATCGTCGACGTCGATGGGGAAATAATTGCTTTAACTAAAAAAATAACAACATATGTGACATGTTCAAAATATGACATGTCCACTTCAAAACGAATCAACCTAGAATACTGTTAAATACACCTAAAAATAAACTATTTCTATTAATTTCTTACTAAAAATAAACTAGTTCTATAGTAAAAATTTCATTAGACTAGTTCTATTAATTCAACTACTTCAACTAAGCACTTACTAAAAATAAAAATAAACTAGTTCTTACTAAAAATAAACTAGTTCAACTAGTTCTATTAATTTTCTTACTAATTCTATTAAACACTTACTATAAATAGTAAAAAAAACGACATTATACAATAGTAAAAAATTACAATAAAAACAGAAAAAATAAAGATGGAGGGAGGAGGGGTGGGAGGAGGAAGGAGGAGGGAGGAGAGAAGAGGAGGGGGAGGAGGGAGGGAGGAGGGGTGGGAGGAGGAAGGAGATAGGAGAGGGAGGGGCGGCCAGAGGAGGACACTACAAAAAATACACTTCCGTGATGATATGTGTTTGTCACAGTAGGTCATGTTTTCTGTCATGCATGTACATCCATGACAAATTTATGACAGAATCAAGATAGTCATACCTGTGCTGTCGTAGAAGTGTTTCCATGACATTACCAAAATTATCATCACGGAAGCGTCCACTCCATAACGATAAATCGCGCGTCACAGAAGTGCTTTCGTCAAGGGTGACCAACACGTGGCTCCCACCGTAACGGAACGCCGTTAAGCTATCAGGTCCGGTTTTGGATCCGATAACCCGTTAACAGCCCCGACCAATGGGGATTTTCCACGTGTAAAATCCTATTGGCTAGAGGAAACACGTGTCGGCTCACCATTGGGACAGATGTCATCCACTCATTGGAACCAAAGCACCTATGATATGTCGACACGTGGCACGACCCAACAGAGGCCCATTCCTGTGAAAAGGCCAGCCCGTTTGACTTGGTCAAAAGGTGGCGGGCCGGCCCACGGCAAGCCTGTGAACTGCCTGTTCGCATATAGCTCATTTACAGCCCGCTAACCCAGGGCCCGTTTACGACCTATCCAAATTAGGCCCAGTAGCGTCATCTGGGCCATCCAATATAATTCTAGCCCGTTTATCTTCCGGCCCATGTATGGCCCATGACGTCTTTCGGCCCATATGAGGCCCTTATTACTCTCGGCCCATTAACGGCCAGTGGTAAAACTGGCCCGTAATGAACAGTGTATCACTTTATACCCATTAACGGCACGTGGTGAAACTGGGCCGTAATGAACAGTGTATCTCTTTATACCCATTAACGGCACATTATTCCGTTGGGCCGTTTCCAGCCCATGTTATCTTTCAGCCTTCTCGGGGCCCATTTATTCTTGGGCTCATTTCCACATTCGTTTACTTACGGCCCGTTACTGTCATTTTTTGCTTGTGGGCCAAATTCAGCCCGTGGTTACAGTCGGCCTGTTTGTGGCCCGTTAATACGTTGGGCCGTTTTCATGTCAAAAAAAACCTGTTGGGCTGTTTTCATAGAGTTATCAAATACGGCCTATTAACGACCCGTTATTGTCCATGAATAGTATGGCCCATGATTGGCGAAATGATGATACACCCCGTAGAAGGCCCATGGATCCTACGGCCCGTAGAAGGCCCATGAATCATACGGCCCGTAGAAGGCCCATGGATCCTACGGCCCGTATAGAAGGCCAATGGATCCTACGGCCCATAGAAGGCCCATGGATCATACGGCCCGTAGGAGGCCCATGGTTACAACAGTCCGTGTGTTGCCATGATTATTTTGGCCTAGTTTCCAAAATAGGTTATAGTGGCCACTAGAAAAACAAAGAAAAAGAACTGAAGTGACTATAAGCAAACGACTAAACAAGACAATAAGGAAATAAATAAGCAAGCAATTAACGCTAGCCTATTACCGCTATTACACATATTACATCCACTGGGCATTAAAGTTTGCCACCAGTGCAAATATAGGAAACAAAGCAGCATATTACATACACTGGCCGTCAAAATTGGCCATCAGTGCAAATATACGCGGCAGCAAAACATGAGCATAACTGAAACAACTTTAGAAGAGCTCAGGAAACGTGGTATCCACCATGCTGGCAATAAGCTTAGCAAGCTTATTAGCTTTGTCCTGTTTGGCGCTAAAATCCTCCAACGCTTGCTGTTACACCAGAAAGTATGCATCTGAATGCTCCAGGGACTTCCGCAGTCCTTCCGCTTCTTGTCGCAGCACAGCTGATCGATGTCTTTCAGCTTGTAGTTGAGACTCAAGAAACCGAACTGATTCAGACAGTGAGTTTGAATAGCTTGTGCAAGCGGTAGTGGCCAGTAACTCGAACACTAAACCAAGACAGGACTTTGGGGTTGTCTCACTATCATCGAGATAGTCTTCCTTAGCTGTTTTATCAGCTTTGTTGGAGACCAACAAGGATGTGTCACTATCCTGAACCTTATCTGCATTACTTCCTTTACCATTGCTTAATAAGGCACTCTTTCCCAATATTCTGTCAGCAATCTAAAAGAAGAAAGAAGTAGACACATAACAGGTTTAGCATGTACTGGTATATGAAACTCATTTCGGTGAACCAGTTCAGTAGTAAGGTGGACAGGATTAAACTACCAAGTCTTCCATTGCCAAGTACTAGTACATAAAAAAAGAATCAAACAAGCATATATCTATGTCATATGGTCACTGCATTGTCTTGCCAAATCAAAATAGAGACGGTTCAAATCATATCAGTTCAAGACAAAGCAGCAGTGAAAGAATACAAAGCATGGGAAACTAAACGGCACAACAAGATTTCAGATGGGTTCCACGGGTCTACATGTACAACAACACTATTTGCTCTGTTGTGATGCTAGTAATGTGCATGGTATGAGAAGTCAACTGTATACACAATTGAAATTGAAATCAACAGAGCTATTGATAAGAGCAAGCCTGTTAAAGAAACATGCGTGAACATACCTGTTGTGCCATTGGAGTTTCGATTGGATCCTTCAATTGAAAAATAAGTTTGTATGAGTAAATACAGTGATACAAGAGCAAAGCAGTATGCACGATAGCAAGCATAGTTAAAAAAGGCGCGCCTAACCGAGCGCTTAAGCGTGCCTAGGCTCTAGGCGTTGGCGAAACGCATTGCGCATAACTACGCTTAATCTGTGCATAACTGCGCATAAGCATGCGCTTTGGTCAGTAAAGCGCAAGGCGGTGGCAAAATGCACAATTAACGCCTAGCGCTTTTTGGAACTATGATAGCAATGGAATCTTAAATTAGAACAGTTGTTCTTCAGGTTTAGGCACTTGTTCTACATGAACAGAGTACAGTAAGACGCAAGAATATAGTACTTAAAAATAGAAAATGAGCTCATAGACCTTACCACATTCTTGGTTCGGGACCAGTACAGAACAAGGCGTTCCCAGTCATCGTCCAGTAAATGTGTCTCAGGAGAACGTAAGGGAATTTGATGAGTTTCTTTGCCAGTGAAGTACGTTTTCTTCAGGTAATTCCGATACTGCCACCAAGCATTCTTGAAGATAGCAGAGGTATTAGCACAGGTTACCTCATCCTGAGTTTCCAAATCATTCCTTCTCTATAGATAAAAATGGGAAAATTTGATGTATTATAACCATCATGGAGGTAGGATGTATGGGACAAAGCAAAGTAATTGCCATGAATAACATTACTTACACATAATACATCGACAAACAGCTGCAACTGGCATTTTCCTTCATCTTTAGTATAATATTTCCAAGATGGGAAGAAACGCACATACGATTTAACAACATCAAATGTGATAGATGCTAAACTACGACTGGTGGAGTGGTCAGCGGTGTACTAACTGGTGGAGTTGGGGTTCGCCGTGGTAGTACTGGCCCTTTGGGCACTGGAGCTGCCTTACTAACTGCTCTTGTTTGGGAGCTCTGTGGTGGAGATGGTGTTGTGTCAACAGGAACTGGGTTACTATCTGCTGGGGTTGGGGTTAGATTGGGTGAAGCTGGTTCTCTGTCCATCACAGTAGGGGTACAATCTGCGAGAGTTTGGGTTATGTGTGGTAGGGCTGGTTCTCGTGCACGTACAACCGGGGTGCTATCTCCACCAAGAGGTAGTACTGTTTTATTTGAAGACCGTGTTTTTAGTCCGCTAGATGCTGGCATCACCCGCTCCAATTCAAATGGCTGATAAACATGAAACATATTTGAATGTACAGACATTGTATGAGAGACAGATGCAATAGATAGTGTGGAAAAAAGAGGTCTCTGAATCCATCTCTGAGCAGCTATCAGGACCCAACAAGAGATCTGCTTCGACAGGTAGCACTGTCTGCTCTGAAGGCCTTGTTTTCACTCCCGATTTTTCAATCTCAAACCCAAATGGCTGATTCACAGGAACAGTAGTTTAATGTACAAACATTGTCGCCAAATGGAAATGTAATGAAGAAAAGGATGGGCAAGATATCATTCAAATATATGATGCCTGGTTAAACAGGATGGCATTGCACATTTCACATATATTATGGCTGGCTAAAAGACATGAGACTGCATAATTCCCATATATGATATAGAAACTAAACAAGTGGCGACTGAACATGTCTAAACTAAGCAGATGACATATATGATGTCAAAAGTAAGCACTGCAAGGCAACATATGCATGATATGACTAACATCATCATGCCAAGGTAGAGCAAACACCTTGGGGGGTAAATAGGAGTGGTCAGCGGCGTCTGAATCCTCCTCAGAACAGATATCTTCCTCTGGATTACAATCTGGAGAGGGGTGGGGAGGGTTTGCCATTGAACCCACCATGGAGCGATGTCTGCATGACATTGTATTGCCGCACAAAATTCTTCTCTTTTTCTCTACATGTTCAGCATGACTGTGTACAATATCTGACATGCATACGGAAAAAATATGGTGAGATTATGTAAGGAGAGCATGCACAAATTTAGAGTGATGGTAACAACCAGTGGATGGATCCATAAATAATGATAGCAGGCTGATGATTGCTTTAATTTAATAAAAAGACAGATGATGATTGCTTTACTATTTGTTTCCCACCCAAGATGAACAACATAGGCATACCCTAGGTGAACCAGATATTAGACAGAGATACTATTCATTGCTTCCTTGATATGTGCCCCACAACTAATTTAGAACTCAAGTTTGAACATTAATTTGGACCTGACTTGGAGTCCAAGAGGTGAACAGGACGATAAAGTAGCAGGTAATTTTAAGCAATGCATAACATAAGCAGAATCAAAAGAGTGCGACCTCTCTTGTGGACCCGTGTACTCCCCAGGTTCATCTGCTGAGTCGATGATGGTGATGCCGTTGCGGTGGGTGCCGGCGGCAGGGAAGGAGATCTGAGGCGGCGAAAGAAGGTCAGGAGTCGTGATGTCTGGTTTGCTGGATGTTTCTGTCGATGGAGCACCTCAGGTGAGGTGGACGACGTCGCGGCAGGAGCAGGACAAACCACACAAAGTTCCATTCGACACCTACCTGTAACTAAAGTAATTCTGTATTGCATGATTCTAAAAATGCAGGGATAGGAAAAATACCAGAATAGGATAGGAATGCACATGGTAAACAGAGCATTCGTAAACACAAGATTTCTGTCAACTTGGGTGTTTGGTTTATAGGAATTGGAAGAGCAGAGGAATGCAAAGAAACATGGCCAAAATAAAGTGAAACCATATGAAAGCGTGTACAATTAGAATGTTTTTCTGCCACTAATGCACTTGGTCTTGTTTTCATGCATAGGATTTTGAAAAGTAGGTTCAGGTGGATGTTTTGCTTCATTCCTTTCAACAAAATGCATGAATAATTGAATAGTAGAGTGCCATTGGAAAATTACCTCTTGCTACGTTTTTCCGTCGAACCAAAATAGCCCTAATGGATCGACATGAATGCATAGTAATAAGTGATGCAACAAGTGTACAACCTCTTTGCCGTAGCCGTGTCGACCTCAGCATCATTGGGTTGGTCGCTGAAGCAGTTGAGGCAGAGGTGGCTGTCGGAGGTGTGGAGGAAGATCTGAGGAATCTGTAGACGGCGTCCAGGGCACTGCTCTGTTGTGATGGATCGTTCTGTTGTTGGAGCAGCCCTGGTGAGCCTTAAGACGTCATGGCTGAAGCGGCGCAAGACAGACATCGTCAATCTCAAGTGGGATTCTAATAGCATCTCCAATAGATGATGTAAAATAGATGTAAAATTTACATCACCAAAAACCACCTGACTACAACAGATGAGGTAAAAACTGTTGACTTTGAACTTAACTGTCGAAACTGAAATTTACTGTGGAATCTGAATGTTACTGTCGAAACTGAACGCAATGGTAGCAGAGAGGCACTTGACATGTAGTTTAGGGAGGGCCTGCAGTTCATCTTCAACCTGCACCCCCCTGAGCCGCCAGCCACCACCGGCCGAACCGCCGGCCCCAGCGCCGCCTCGCCGCCTCGAAACAACTCCCAACCGCCGGTGCGGCGCCGCCCCGGCCAACCCTATAGGCCCCCGCCCCCCAGCCTGAACCCTAAGATAGATAGTGGGGTACCTCTCTGGCGATCCCCCGTCCCCACTGCGGGTGGTTCTTCCTTAACTCCGGCGAGCCCCCCACCCCATGAAAATCGAGTGACCCAAAAGTCGATTCAGTCGACTGAAGTGTAGCTAAATCGGAGCAGAGCAGCAGCACGAGCGAGGGGGAGAGCCGGAGCAGCAGCAGCTGGGCGAGCGAGCGATTGAGCGAGAGCCGGAGCAGTAGCAGCAGCGCGAGCTAGAGAGCGAGAGCCGGAGCAGCAGCAGCAGATCCGGCTGGTATGGACACCGCCGCCGAAGGGGCCTCGCACTAGGGATGGAGATGTCGCCCGCGGCGCCGGCTTCAAGGTAGCCGCTACATGCGGGTGCGGGATGGAGCACCGTCGAAGCCGGGAGGTCGAGCGAAGGAGAATGTGCGATGCGATGAGTGTACAACCTCTTTGGTGGCGCCGAGTAGGCCTCGGCTTCGTCCGAGGAGTCGGTGAGGATGCTGCGGTTCCGGAGAAGAAGGTTAAGGCGGCTGTGGGGATGGAGCAGCCGCGATAGACGAGGCGATCGTCGGAGAAGCTCCTTGGAGGTGGAGGACAGGGCGGCTGAACCGGCGGGACGACGAGATGGACGACGGATCGTCATCCGGGGAGGTGGACGAGGGACGTCGAGCTGTTGCGGTGGACGACGTCATCGGGGAAGAGGCTCCGGCTGGGCAGCAGTGAGGTGGCGGATGGAGGAGGGTGGGGTTTTGCGGCTGGAGCGGAGAGGTTATGGCGGCCTGGGTTTTCGAATGGCAAAAAGGAGGCGATGGGAGGGGGTGAACCATGAACTAGCAGGGTGTGTTACAAAAGTACCCCCCACCGATTTGAACTAGCAGCACTTTCGGCTCAGGGTTAGAAGGGGGATTTCGCTTGTCGGGATTTGGCAGCTGGAGGGAGTTTTCGCGCGTGTTGTAATTTCGGGATCGCAAGGCGCGGGTTGTGAAGGTGCCAGTTTTGGGAGCACGATATCTAAATTTTCGGGATATAACAAAGGCGCGGGTTGAATTTTAGGGACAAGCCTAATGTGTAATATTGTACTTGTACGTACCAAATCAATTCGCACTTCCCTCAACCAAAAAGAAAACGAAAAAAATAAAACAATTCACACAAAGAGAGAGTCTTGCCCCGTTTTACTATAAAAATGCTATTTAAAGCTACTCATACCAACAATTTATTGCAATAAATGCTATTCGGTAGTATGAATCCAGGTTATGTCCAATTAAATTTTTTCGCTTGCTGTATAATGCATGTAACCTACTCATACCGACATTTTAGTGCATTCCAAATGTCTATACTACCGCTGCAATTCGAACTGAATTTGAATTCGTTTCTCTATTTCAATAACAATCTACAATCATGATTATTGCCGACTTCAACCATCATTCGTGTATTACCTTAATAACACACCACATGATTATTATAGAGATAGATATGAACTATGTGTACTACATGAACTCGAATTCTATTTTTTGAATACACTTGATGTTGATTCCAAATAATAGTACATTTGATGTACTAACTATATATTCGTAATCTAAACCATGTTACATACGTGTACACCATGTTTATCACACATAGTATAGTGCCACGCCCCCTACATTATGACAAGTATTTAGACCTGAGCTGCAAAAGCCACACATTAGCCCAAATTATGATCAATGTTCTATATATTATACGTAGTACTAACAAGATGCCCATGCATTCCACCGAACATCAACGTGATCAAGGAGAGGGGTGTGGGTATCTTTTTTCAAAATTGCCATAGTTTCCTTCCTATCCGTCAGATATAAATCGGACGGCCTATATTGCAGGATGGCACCATCATCAACAACTCCGTTTTTTATAAGAGTAGAGATAAAATATATTATATGTAGTATCACATGTTCATAACCACACCATGTGTATCACCGTTATATATATTCACACATACGTCGGTTTAAAACACTGTGATAAATTCTTCAAATATCCGAATTCGCTTTTTATAATGAAGTATGATCTCTATTCGTCTTTTACACCCACACAATCCTCTTATCTTTGTAGCTAGCTAGCGCTAACTTTCTCTCGTGCAAGCAGACGCCCGCATCCCTCTCACCCTCCCTCAGCATTCTCTAGCTCCATCGCGCAAATTCGTCTTTTCACTTTAGGTCGTTCACCCACGGTGTGTGTAGGCCCCCCAGCTCCTTCTTTACGGCACACATCGATCGATATGCCTCTCTAGCCAGGTGTGCCTAGCACAAAACACAAGCTTCCCCTCTTCTCTTATCACCGTCCATGCCTCACTCCCACCACTCTTTTCATCGATCTCGTACTCGCACACTCCTCCCCCCTCGATATAGTATGACTCTCGCACCACCTCCTAGATGCATCCCTCTCTCTCTATCCTTCTCCCCGTGCCTCATTTGCTTCTAACACACACATGCATGTATACTGATCGATCTCCCAACATATACCTAGGTCGACTTTAACTATTCCCCCCCCATCGATCGACGTACCTCACAAGTTATGTCTCTCCTTTCTCTGACAAAGGACGATTGATCTTCCTATGTAGTTATGTCTGCTTACCACAGCCATATCGCCCCCCCTCATCATTCGTGCATGCCTCTTGACCCGTCTCTCACACGCACGTGCACAGACAGGCAGCCATCCCCTCTCTTATTGATATTGCAGGCGTGCCCTCCGGTTGTCTAGCAAGCCTATCCCACCATTTGTTAGAAGCAACTCCACTACCACCCCCTCCAACACTCTAGCTCTGTCTCTCTCCCAACCTTATTCCTCTCCTACACATATGCATGGATGCCGATCGATCTCCCTTAATACATGAGGTAGATCGATCTCCCTTAATACATGAGGTAGGCCTTTCTCCTCCTCCACAAATATACCAGCCATTGTACCTCTATAGTTAATTAGGCCTCCCCCCACCACACACTGATAGTCGAGCGCTGTAGGTAGGTATCCATGCCACGGAGACAAACTGCACATGTCCCCTCTCACGTTCATGTAGGCCAGCCACTCTATATCTTTGACGTGGGCACACACAAATTCGATGGCACTCTTTATCGATCGCACGCGCGCACACACACACATCATCCCTCTCTTCGATTCTATGGACACCTCAAGCCGATGATACCTCCACTCTCTTCTCATGGATTGCCCCCTCTATATATATGATATATCCAGGACTCTATTTCACACACATTGCATATGTAACATTTTTTGATTGACCCCCCCCCCAAAAACTCTCATGAACTCACACACTATATCTCTCTACGTTTGTATCTCTCTCACACAACCCCACATATACAAGAAGAGAATAGGTGCACCGTCCATGTACTCACGCTTCGTGCCCAGCCACACCCGCGCGGGAACACGGTGGAGCTCATTTCTGTACGAAATGGCAGCCCGTGAGCTAATTTGAATGCGTGTAGCGGTTGTTTACCTATGGAGGTCGTGTACCACGCGTGCACGAAAAAAAGTTCAACCTGATGCGTTGGCACGTTATTTTTAAATAAAGTTATATCCCTCAATGGCACGTACACAGAATATAAAACGATTTTTATGGAGAAAAAGCTAGTCCGCTCCACTATATACAATGGAGCATGCCTGCCTGATTTGTCTCTCTTCAAAGTATCTCACACAAGACTGTAGTGGCCTCTCTCTCTCACCGTTGGTCACTGATCCGGCCGCATCCCGTCCGCCGGCGGAAAGGGAGGACATGCATCGTTTCTCCATTCGACGGCGCCGAGGCAGCACGTCCCGATCTGCGGTACACGCCGTTCTTTCCGCTCCACTATATACAATGGAGCCTGCCTGCCTATGCCACCTGCTCGCTGCCGCAGTATGGGCAGATTCCGCCCGCCACCGCTCACCTAGTTACATCCCGACCTTGCTCCACTGCCCGTCTTCCCACGTCGCTGCATGTGGATCTTCCATAGTTCTTTGCCCAAAACGTAGCTCGCCCGGCGTACTTTCCATATTACAATCTCGTCCTCACACCATTTTAGACAAACACAACCGTGTTATTATCTTCCCTCAGGACAAGGAATATGCTTCTTTTTTGTCGTCGCATGTGTCATCAACTGTTATTGGCCAGTAATTGTCTCCTTTCTACCTCTTTTTTGCAAACAGGGCTATCCATTTCACCTCGTTGCTATTGCGACCTTTTGGTGAACTGCAAAATCACTTTTTTTTCTTAAGAGTGTTTTGTGCAGTTCTACCAAAATGTCACACGGGCAACGTCTCTACATTTCAGTGTGAGTGCACAAAGGGAGATTGGTTTTGCTCTATCCTCCTCATCCAACTCCGAGCCTAATCTTCTCCAACAAGTTCATCTTAAGAGAGACTGCAAAGGTGACCGGCTTCTATTTGTGTGTTTATTGTTTCATCAGTAGTCCTCTATTATCGTAATCACACTTAATATATTTGGAACAGGGATGCTCAGCTCTACTTTAGTGGAACTGCACAAAATGATCGGAATGTTGCATGCTCCAGACAGCTACTTTTTTCCCAACATGCCTTGTTGATTTAGATAGAGTTGGGGGGACGTTGGTGCCAATGAAAGCATGGATCAATTTTAATTTAACACCTTCTCACAACTTTGTATTCAGTTGTGATGTAAATATTAGCTCTGATTAGCAAGGAAGTTAGTTTTTTATTGTTTCCGAAAGAGCATCGATGGCAAGACACACGAAACAAAAGCTGAAAGCTCACACCATTGTACAATTTCATGTCGCTGGAAAATTATTTGTATAGTACGTCAATTATGTAAACAAATGCTGGAAGCTTGATAGCATTGCCAGAAGCCTCTTCGGCATCCGGGTCCATGTGCCATGCACAAAATTATACTCCTTCGTTCCTAAATATTTGTCTTTTTACAAATTTCAAATGGGCATATTTTAGAGTGTAGATTCACTCATTTTGCTTCGTATGTGTACTCCCTCCGTTCCTAAATATTTGTCTTTCTAGAGATTTCAACAAGTGACTACATACGGAGCAAAATGAGTGAATCTACACTCTAAAATATGTCTATATACATCCGTATGTAGTAGTCCATTTGAATCTCTAAAAAGACAAATATTTGAGTAGTCACTCGTTGAAATCTCTAGAAAGACAAATACTCCGGAGTATATTTAAGAACCGAGGGGGTAGTGCACAGCCGCATGGGAGACTCAGACCGGTCGTTGCGCCGCATTAATAGTGAGTAATGAGCAGTCAAATCATAAGCCCCACCTTTCCCACTGTAAGTTGCTCGGAAGAAGCAACCATCAATACACTCTTCTTTGAATCCGCTCATACTACTCCATCCGTCACTGTTTATAGAGCGCGCTTCAGAAAAAGAGAAAATCTCTGGGACCAAGGCGACTAGCGATCGGCCTGAAAAATAGCATTGGTAGTTATAGCACGGCGTCTATTACTAGAGGAAATAATGCGTACACACATGCATGCAGTGCTTCCACCCCGGGTACACACATGCATGCACTTACTCCACTCCGTAGTACTACATCGAGAGAAAATTGCGGTTACCACGCCCTAATTAATTGAGCATTAAACCAAACGCGTCTAAAGTCTCTCTGGTGGTGGAAATGCATTGAGAGAAATGCATCATAATGAAGCGCGCCCTGTAAACTGTGACGGAGGGAGGAGTAGTATGAAGGTGCAAAACCAAGTACGCGTATGGCCAGTCGGTCAACGCACCTCCTCTTGGCATATCACTGACATGTGGGACCGGAGTGTGAGCAAACCGATCTCAATTGACGGCAAAATGGCCAACCCGCCGTTCCTTGAGAGAGACGAGGAGCGAGAACACACAGACGGGCTCGCACGGAGGCCAAGATATATTCGAGCATGGTTGATCGATATCATCATTACATGTTGGGCTGCCGTTTTCCGCCCTTCTCCGGAATAAATGTGTACTTTATCAGAGATTAAGAAAAATAAGAGTACAGAGGCTCCACCATGCGGTTCTAGTAGTAGTACTACTCGTACTACTAAACCTTGCGCTTGGCTCTTCGCCTCTTCGTGAAGTCGAACAATGATGGTACTCCGCATGTTCGGTACTACAGTGTATGCCTCTGGCAATCTGACACCGAATGAACTGATGCATGTCCACCGCGTGGGCGAGGGTACGTTGCATTAGTCAAAAGGCGTAAGCGAGCTTCACCTTGTCCTGCAAGCTTCTCCTCGTTCTGCGAGTTGACGGGACACACCAACAAGTAGTGCTAGTCCATACTCCCTCCTTTCCGGTTAATATGGCTTAATCTTTTTTGCGGGTAAATGAGAGAGCTTTATTCATATATAAGCATTCTTAGGACGATCAGCCAAGACACTGGTCACTAGGAAGCGAGGTACCCCGCAAAAAACAAGTAGGAAGCGAGGTGTTTCATCAAGCCAGCTCTCGGCCACAATCAAAGTACAGCAAGCACGGTTCACACAAAGATGCGCCGCAAGGTTTCCTGACCTGTTTACATGCTGAATAACAAAAAAAGAGGAAATATTACCGAGCGCTCCTATTTGTAACAAGATATGAGCCAGAATTAAGCGGGAATTGTGGCGAGTGTTCCATGCAATCAACTTCCATTATCACATGCGAGAACCCTCGAAGAGAACCAAATGTGCTGAAGATTGCTTTATCACATTTTAAAAATATAATAAGAGTGCAGACGCTCCTCCATCCGGTTCCTAGTACTAATATAGTACCTCTATAGACTATAGTAGTAGTACTAGTACTAGTAAACTTTGCGCTTGGCTGTTCGCCTCTTCGGGAAGTGCAACAATAATAGTACTAGTATAGTGTATGCTTCTGGCAATCTGACACCGAATTAACTGTTGCACGTCCACCGCCTGAGCGAAGGACAGCTTGCATTAGTCAAATGTTTCTCCTTGTCCTGTGAGCCACCGCGCGCAAGCTTCTCCTCGTTCGGCAAGTTGACGGGACACAGCAAAGTAATGCTAGTCCATACTGCCTCCTCTCCGATTAATATGGCTTAATTTCAAACGAGATAAATACAATGTCTGTCACTGTATATTTGTAAAAATACGGTCAGTGGACTTCATAATACGCTCATTGCGCTCAATATATACATTTTCCGGTGTTTATACGGTCACTAGCTCACCCTAGCTGAGTATGTGTGTGCATGCACGTGTAGGTTGAGCACTTGAGCGTGACCGTGTGTGTTCCGTCGTGTGCTCGGACATGCATGCATTAGGGCGTCGCGCGCGTTTTTGCGTCCATGTGTACGTGTGACTGTTGCATACACGTAGGGGGAGTACGTGTAGGGGCCACTAAAGGAGCAGTCAAATCACACAGTAAGTTAGTCGGAAGAAGCAACCATCATTTCAAACTACAATGAAATGTAGGCAATATAAAATGGTTGATATGGAGAGAAAAAGAAAACCACTATATATACACTAGCAGGAGCCTAAGCTACAAGTCTGCTTGCTTGGGTTGCTCTCTTCACAAGCATAGAACGACGGTGGCCACACCGCTGGTCACATATCCGGCCTGATCCCGCAGCTGGGGGAAGGGAACAATGTTCTGCGTAGACGCGGTCGACATCGGCGAGGGAGAAAATCCACAATCGGTGCGTCCCAATCGGGGGTCACCGCGGTATGGGCCGTTGCCGCGTCCCAACCGCCCTTCTAGGTACAGCCCGACGTCCCAGGTAGTCCATCTTCCTTTTGGAGCCGGCTTGCTCCACTGCCGCAGCTCCCCACGTAGCTCCATCTCCATGTCGATCTTTCTCTACTTCTACTGGCTTCTACTTGTGATGAGTTTATGTCTCATGAACTAGTGCCAGTAATATTATTCTAATCACACTTCTTCAATATCTTTGCCATCAGGGATGCTCAGCTCGATTTTAGTGGAACTGCACAAAAGCATCGTATGATCCGAGGGTGCCATCCGTCTTTCCTTCGACAGGTTCTACCTGGCCAGGAAATTAAATCCTGTTTAGGGTTTAGGCTTTAAGTCAGTAGTTTTTCTTTCGTACACGCTCTCACAACTTTTGTCTTTAGTTGTGAAGTAAATGTTGGCTATGATCTGTGAATTATTGAGATGCATCAGCATGCGTGTTAGTTTTCCTTCGTATTTGATGGAATGTTGTAACGGGGCAACCTTGGAGTAGGAATGAAAATGGAGTGGAAAGTTTCCGTTTTTCCGAAGAAAAATGGAAACGGAGAGAAACCAACGTTTCGTTTCGTTGGATCGCGCCATCGAGCAAAACCAACGTTTAAATCACGCCCGTCGTGTTCGTGTCTCACCCTCCTCCACGGCTCGACCCCACACGGTCGCTCGGCATGCCACTCACCGCAAACCGAGTATACGATAACTTTCCCGCCTGCTTGTCGATGGATCGCGCCATGGAGTACTAGTACTACTGGAAGAGATTGACGAGTTGGGGGAGGACAGCTAGCTGTAGCACAGACTCCCAAGAACTTTTAACATGCATGTTGTGGCCGGCTATTGCGACCTTTCAACACGAAGCAGTCGCGTGCACCAGGAAGCGGCGCGGGCGACGCTCTCTCGGCCGGCGCGCCGCTTCAATGCCGGCGCCAGTGAGAGGCCGCGTCCGCTCTGGACGGGCATGAATGCGGCACTGACCGTTTCGGGCGGGAAGCACGCGCGGGTGATGAAGAGGGTTCGGGTTGGTCAGGAGCGGCCGTGGCAGCGGTCCGGACGCCCGCAAACAAGAGATGTTGTACGTTAATATTGCCGCGTATATAATTAACAACGTAAATAACGTGCCAGTTAGACAAATATGATTGGAGATGGAAATGGAATTTTACGTAAACACGGATATGCATGTCTATGTCTATGTGTGTGTGCGCGACGACTCTCGCGACCTGGAAGTGGGGGCGTGTTTTTGATCGAGTTTTCTTTCTTGGTACGTTAAAAAATTGTCCGCCAGTTTTCATTTCTTTTTTCTGGGTATGCGCGTATTCTATTTAAAACCACTGCTATGGATAGATTGTTTTACTCCATTATAGCCTCTTGTTTGATAGAGTTTCTCGCCTCTCGCTCTCTCACCCTCTCCATATCAAAACAAGATGACAGTGTCCACACTATCTCTCTCCTCACCGGCGGTCACAGATCCGGCCGAATCCCATCCGCTGCGGGAGGTGAGGAGGTGCAGCGTTGACGTTGTCGCCCTCGTCGATGGAGGAAGCCGATGCGCACCATCCTCTCGGAGCCGGCGCTGGCGCGGACGAAGGTCCTCCGCGCCCTTGTTCGCTGTCCTCGTGTGGGCAGATCCCGCCCGCCCACCTAAGCGACATCTCGCCCACCTGAGGTATAATTTCTTGTACTGGTCCAGCTCCCCAGGTCGCTTCATGCGGGTTTTCTTCTATGCGACTACTCCCCAGCTCCCCAAGTATAGTAGCTAGGGTTCGTCGGCCTGGGCCAACATCACCTACTATTATAGAGGAAATGCCACTCGAAAAGTTGTCCTGATTTATGCCTCGGTGGAGGTATACATTTTGTTTTGACAAAAAGTACATGGTGGTTGTGCAGTCATTGTCCATATGAGCTATTGTTGCTGCTAATCTAATACTATCACTGGTTAAATGAAGAAATGTTTTTTTCTCGGGTATCCTGGTTTAGTTCCCATCAAGATAATCATGATGCTTCTATTTGTTGGTGTACTTTTCATAATTCTTATTGACAATTGAGATGTCGTTGTTAATCTTGTAAATCAAAGTAAGAACACTATATCCCTTTTTTATATTTTTGGAAACAGCGATGCGTATCTCCTTACCCGGGCATGTCTTCCTCAATTTTAGTTGAACTGCACAAAATTGGATGGCCATTGTTGTTCCGCCTCACTGTCCTCTGCCACGTGGTTCTTCCTTCCTCGAGCTTGACTACTGAGAAGAAACAGACCACAGTGAGGATTTGTCGAACTTCATAGGTGCCTCACCCAAACTTGATGCCAAATGGATGATGCATCACCACGATGACCTATCCATGCTCATGGTTGCACCTCATGGTTGCGTCAGCTGGTGAAGCTGATCGATTTTCAATGAAAAACAAGCTGTCTTCCATCAGTGCTCTTTGCTTGTTACCCACAAAGATGATATCCTTCGTCAGTTCACCTTGGTTGCGTTGGAGACGCGGTCGTCTTTCACTTTGGTGCAATTTTATCACACAATTGACTATGAACCAAATGTTCCCTCGAAGAAGGATCGACGTTGGTACTAAGAGCATAAGTTTTGTATTGATTTCTAAGCCTTCTCACAACTTTGTCTCCAGCTCCCCTGTAATTTTATTTGTCCAGCTATTAACTTTGATCAAAAAATGGTGCGGACTAAAAACCCGGATGGACGTAGTAGCCCTCCATTTTTATTTACTCCGCATTAGATTTGACTGAAGTCAAACTTTGTAAAGTTTGACCAAGTTTAGGCCAAACACAACAAACCATAATTATTAGAGAGGGCAAACTGTACATACTCTCAAACCTTTCCGATAATTGAAATTAAAATTATTTATTTGTACACACTCTCACACGTTCCCAATAATTTGGTGCATGTGTGGTTGTTCACTTAAGGGAGGGTACTGTACCGCATGTGAAGGACAGGAAGTGCGACCAGGACACATGGATCGTTAGTTCATCGGAAGTACTCCCTCCGTTCCTAAATATTTGTCTTTCAAGTGGTTTGCAATGGACTACCACATACGGATGTATATAGACATTTTTTATAGTGTAGATTCACTCATTTTCCTCCGTATGTTGTCATTTGTTGAAATCTCTAGAAAGACAAATATTTAGGAACAGAGGGAGTAGTAGTTTTCTTCACGGGTACGTTAAATAAAGAGTTTCGTTTCGTACTTACACAATTTAAAACCACTCCACTATATATTAGTCTTATACATGAATACTATATGGACGCAGCTTCATTGACTTTAGTGCACCTGCCTTTGGGTTTATGACAGGTGGGCCCAAAATGTGGCTGGCCCACCTGTCATACAGCCAAAAGCAGGTGCAGTTAAGGCCTCAGCGCTTGTTCGCTACGGTTTGCACTCTCCACACTCTCGCCGCACTACATATATATATATACACGCTGGAGGCTCAGCGTTCCTTTGCTAGGGTTTGCTATATTCACTATCTCTCACCCTCTTCACCAGATCTAAACAAGACTGTGTTGTGGCCTCTCTCTCTCTCACCCCCCTCACAGCTGGCGAAGGAGGTGTCCGGATCCTGTCGCACCGGGAAGGGGAGGAGGTGCAGCGTTCACTCTATCGCCTTCGGCGAGGGAGGAAATCCACTGCCGGCTGCGCTTTTCTCTTTCACCCAGCGGCTGTGCGGGAGGGCCACCAACCCCTTCTTCCTCGCTGCCGTACGTAGTGTGGGCAGATCCGACCTCCCACCGCACGCCTTGCCACATCCCGACGACCCTAAGGTATAAGTTTCTTTGAAACCGTCATTGGTCTAGCTGCATGCTGATCTTTTTCCATTGTGTAGTCGAATCTAGGTCTTGTTTCAAAGAGGAAAGAAGGGTGCAGTGGGGTGGAGCATGAATCTAGGACGTGGTTCAATGAGGAAAGGAGGGAGGGAAAGTAGTATAGACTAGCTATCCAGCCGCTTTGTTGGTCGAAAAGGGAAAAAGGGGGTAACCCAGTACACACATCTGTAAGGAACCGAACTCTTTGTTGAAAAGGGAAAGAAACTGGGGGGTCAGGTAGTTTGTGCAGGACTAGATTTGCTGCCCTCACATCGGAAAAAGTTTCAAAGAGAACAAATATGGGACCAACGCAGATATGTTGCTTGGCTACATACTCTGCATCACCCATTTATACGTGTGGACGCACATGGTGCTGGCATGTCCCATGTCCCATCCACATGATCGTGCAGTGTGTTTTGAGATGTTGTGCTACTTGTATTGGTACTGTTTTAAATAAATGTTGAATTGAAGCTATTGTATTTTAAGCAATGCCACTTTCAGAATTAACTATTGAACTATTTTAAGAGAATTTCTTTGTTAATATAAATCAATGGAACCGTTTTAGAAATGCTACTGTCCTATACTTTGTATTCCATCAAGATAAGGTAGATGCTTCTTTTTGTGGCCGCATGTTTCATCCTCCTTTATTGGCAGTAATTGTTTCCTTTTTTGCCTCTGTTAAATCAGGGATATCTATTCAACTTGTTTCTATAGCAAACTTAAATGTCACACCTGCGACTTTACTTGATTTCAGAGTAACTGCACAAAACGATATTGGATTTCCTATTCGTGTTGGCAGATTTGTACGTGATCTTGTGTGCGTCATGACAGGTTGGTACTTGCCTTCATCCACATGATCGTGCAGTGTGTTTTGAGATGCTGTGCTACTTGTATTGGTACTGTTTTAAATAAATGTTGAATTGAAGCTATTGTATTGCTGTCTTTTCCCATTAAGTAGTGAACAAAAATGGGACCAACCCAGACATTATGCTTGTTGCTTTGTTACAACAAACTTTGCATCACCCCCTTTATAAGTAGATAGAAGCACATGTTGTTGTTGCACCCACTCTCCCCTGGAACTGTTTATGCTTTTTGTTAGTCTAATGCCGCTGGTAAAATTAAGCAATGCCACTCTCAGAATTAACTACTGAATCTTATTTCAAAACTGCAACACTTGTTAGGGATTGGCGGGATTACCATTTTTGTGGCCGCATGTTTCATCCTCCTTTATTGGCCAGTAATTGATTCCTTTTTTGCCTCTGTTAAAACAGGGATATCTATTCAACTTATTGCTATTGTGACATTTTGCTTCGCTTAATTTTGGTGGAACTGCAAAAAATGAGACCGGATTTCCATATATGTCTTGAGATCTCTTTTAGATCTTCCTCAAGCGTTGTTTCAAATCTTGGTCTTGAAAGGTCAGTACCGACTTTCCTCAGAATTAACTACTGAATCTTAGTTCAAAACTGCAACACTTTTTAGGGATCAGCGGGAGTACCATTTCGGTTATGGATCGGCCAGAGTTCATGTTTAAGAAATGTATTGTTCAGATAATGTCTATGTTATTATATATCAGTTACAGTGTTTTACAAATGGTACTTTCCTGATTTGTAGTTCTTTCTACATGTTTAACCAAGGTATTGTTAAGATAATGTCTCTGTTAAAATGAATCAGTCCAATTGTTTTAGGAATGATACTTTTCTGATTTGTCATTCTTTATACATGTTGAAACAAGGCATTGTTAAGATAATGTCTCAGTTAATATGAATGAATCACACTGATTGAGAATTGGTACTCTCCTGCTTTGTTTCCCATTAAGATAAGGTAGATCAGTAGATGTTTTTCTTCTGGGAGTACAAGTCATCAACCGTTATTTCTCAGTAATTGTTTCCCTTATACCTTTTGTTTCTTACAGGGATATCAAAAATAAAGCTCGGTTTTATTCCAACTTTGATTTTAGTTGAACTGCACAAAAGGAGCCAATGTGTCTAAGGAAAACAGCTGCATTAGTGGGTCCAGTTGGTCTTACCACTTTGCAGAAAGAAGCAGTCACTGTTTGCGCTACATTACACAAGGAATGATCGAGAAGCTTTACAGAGTATTAGTAGACGCTGGTGACATGACTAGTCTGCAGAGAGCATAGGAAACTCTACAACACGTGGAGTGCACTGGGCAAAAAGTGCCCAAACAAGTACAGGATGCCAGGACATGACTCCAAATCTGTCAATGTCATTCTAAGAAACAATGATGGGGCATCTGGGTATGGTAATCTGTTTACCGTACTTTCAGTTTGTTAGTCCACCGATTGGTTGGTTGACACTGGGGCCAATATTCATGTGTGTGCTACTGTGTCTTTGTTTTCTTGCAGCATATAAATACGATATCCATAGGGATGCTCAACTTGATTTTAGTGGAACTGCACAAAATGTCCATATGGTTTGTGTCCTCCATAATACTTCATCATGCACCATACATCGAATGGTTCTCTAATCATTCGTCGTCACCTTGAGCCACCGGACTATATGTTTGAATGGTGCTGCCAGCGTTAGCCATTAAGAAGGGTAAGAATAAAGACAAAAAAGAGATGGCTGCTTTACTTGTGGTTCGGAGGAACACTGGGCAAACAAGTGCCCAAACAAGTACCAAGAAGCCAGGACAGGACTCCAAGTTTGTCAATGTCACTCTAAGCAACAATGATGGGGCATCTGGGTATGGTAATCTGTTTACCGTACTTTCAGTTTGTTAGTCCACCGGTTGGTGGGTTGACACTGGGGCCAATATTCATGTGTGTGCTGATGTGTCTTTGTTTTCTGGTAGCATATAAATATGAAATCCACAGGGATGCTTAGCTTGATTTTAGTGGAACTGCACAAAATGTTCAGATGGTTCATGTCCTCCATAATAATACTTCATCATGCACAACATATCGAATGGTTCTCTAATCATTCGTCATCACCTTGAGCCACCGTACTATCAGATGACAAACTGATGACAAACCCTGCCCGTTCCACAATCATAGGCATTACATATTTTGAATGGGAAAAGCTTGTCAAAGTTGACATTAGTTTAATATATTGGAATTGGAAAACCTTGTCAATTTTTGCTGAAGTAAATATTTACTCTGCTGAGATGCATAGTCACATGAATGTTGACTTATGTAAGATATTTTAAGAGTTTGTTCTGAATATTGTCTATGTAATGCCAGGCCTTGTGTTTGATTGCAAAGTTGAGCTTGGAATGTTGTGGCATGCGGCATCATGAGCTGTTCACCGTGCCTCCTAAGAATAATGCTTCGCATTGTTTTGCATGTCGATCTAATGCCAGTGATTTGCTTGTTAGGAAGATCATCCTCTTCTGTTGTTTCCGTGCTTAAGAAGTTCATCGTCTTATGTTTCATTCATAGCCTATATATGACAAGTTGGGTAGGTTAGACGTGAAACCATATGATCTTCCGACCAACTCATCATCTTAGGCCGTGATTGGATCATTGTTTTCCAACCAAAACCGCTTGTAAAACTGACGCTTGTCAATAAAAGCAGATGGTCTCGGGCGAAGCGCTTGGTTGGTCGATTTCGACCAGTAAAATATACACCGGTCTCTCAAATTACACGCGTAACCCGCCAGTTTTACTTACAGACCTCGGGCCCTCGGTTTCATTACGCCTGTATTTTACGCGTTGTTTCCGATGACGAGTAAATTACACTTGTATCTTAATACAGGTGTGAAATAAATCAGAGCTCCCAAGCGCGGCCTTACCGTTTCATGTCGTCTCATAGGTGTCCGATGATCCTGGCTTCCTGAATGAGCAGCGGGCGCTGTATTAGACCATCCGTAGGGTCCGCGAGGCCCTCTCCGTCGTCCTTCGAGTTGTTGCGCTCGCCGTGGCGCCGAGCATTGTTAACATGGTCAATGAACATGAGGATTTAGGAGATGACTTTATTTTGACTGGTTGACAGTAGGGACCCAATAGGGCCATAGCCATACGTACGCAAGTGCCTCCTTATTATGTACAACTATATTTTTTTTGCTTCCTCCTGGTTTCCTGACATCACGGTCCCACACCATTGTCAACCTATGTAGTCAATAAATGAGAGAATTGCACAAGGTGCGGCCGACAGCTGGGACCAAGCAGCTCGAGCAGTATTTGTGTTTTTGAGGCGTGAGCACTGCAGAGTTTTTCTTGGCGATGTTTTCGTTGTTATTTAGAGGAGAGCAGGGTATTAACTGGGCGGGTTGTGGCCCGTCTAGTCCAGGACAGATATCCAGCCCAGATATTAAGTTTTTTTCAAGATGAAAATGGCTAGCCCAGCTATACGTTTTTTTGAGGAATACCCAGGCAAGGTCAACTTGTTATTCTCCGCCCCGCTGGGCTGCAAATCTTTCCTAGGAGGGATGCATTAGGCTTAACAGGAAAATGGGCTTTAGAAAATAATAAATGGGATGTAATTATAAAAACTGGGCAGTAACTATAAAAAAATGCACCAAGCACGAAATTAGTTTATAAAATATTATTTATGGATTTTGAAAATCTTAATTTTTAATTGTTGTGCGCGCAATGTTTCGTTATATTTTTACATAATACAAATTTATATTTAATCTGACTAGAAATTTCAGGATAAAAATATTTCGAATCCAATCAAAATGTGGGAAATTTTATTGAATTCTGTCTTGAACGGTTGGTTGAAATTATTAATCGTTGTCCTAACAAGAAAATGGGTTGTACTTTTAACAAACTGTAAATGGGCTGTAGTAAATTGAATTAGAATTCAAAAATGGGCTGTACATTCTTACAAACCGCAAATGGGCTATAAGTTCTCTCCCACACACTTGTGGGCCTACTAAGTTGACGCGTCCCCTAAAAAAAGAAGTTGACGCGTATGCAAGGCTTTGTCAACTTATTATAGTCAACACACAGTTCTAGCAGCAGTGGCCGTTGTATGTCCATCCAATGGATGTCATGCTTCTTCTTCAATCCCGGATATTCTAGCTTCCCTGCCCAAAAAATGATTCCTCCCCCTGACATCTGGGGCGCACCGTTTCGGAAGTTGACCTGTGGGCCTACTAAGTTGACGCGTACCAAGGGCTTTGTCAACTTAGTCAATATGAACGATTCTAGCTGCAGTGACCGTACGATGTCCATCCAACGGCCGTAGTGCTTCTTCAACCTCTAGTCTTCTTGCTCCAGCCGCCCACAGCAGCGCCGGTCGTGCCGCCTGCTCCTGCCTCCCGTGGCCGGTTGTGCTGCCGCGGAGGCCTCACCGCCCCCTACTACTCCCACCGCTGGCCAGGCCATCCCTCCACTCACCCACACCCCCTGTTATTCTACGGCGACGGCAACCGCACACCGCAGCCGAACCAGTGAACCCTCGTACTCCTCTCCGCACGGGCTTCCACTGCTGCATCTTCCCCGGCTCCACGTCGTCCCCTTCCTAGGCCCCGCCGCTCACCGTCGTCCACCGCCCTGGTGCTCTCGGCGCGGCGTGGTCAACGTGGTCAAGGAACGACTTCCATCAGAAGAGTATTGTACGTGGAGAGGATGACAGCTGAGTCCACGGCAGCCGCAAGGAAGTGCCTCCTTATTATGCGGAAAATAATTATTCCTCCACCGAACAGCAGGGACCCACCGGACGGGCCACCGTATTTGGTGAAAAAAATGTTTCCCCCTGACTGCTGGGACCCACCGGACGGGCCACCGTATTTCACGAAAAAAAGTTCCCCCCGCTGTCAGCTCGGACCCACCGGAAGTGCCTCCTTATTACGCACAAAAAAAATGAATACTCCCCCTGCTAGTTGGGACCCACCTTGGTGGGAGGCTGACTTGTGGGCCTACTAAGTTGACGGGGATGGAGTGCTTTGTTAACTTAGTCAATATGAACGATTCTAGCTCCAGTGACCGTACGATGTCAATCCAATGGCCGTAGTGCTTCTTCAACCTCTGGTCTTCTTGCTCCAGCCGCCCAAAGCAGCGCCGTTCGTGCCGCATGCTCCTGCCTCCCGTGGCCTGTTGTGCTACCGCGGAGGCCTTACCGTGCCCTACTATTCCCACCGCTAGCCAGGCCCTGCGGCGACGGCAGCCTCACACCGCTGCCGAACCAGTGAACCCTCGTACTCCTCTCCGCGTGGGCTTCCACTGCCGCGTCTTCCCCGGCTCCGGGTCGTCCCCTTCCTAGGCCTTGCCGTCGTCCACCGCCCTGGTGCTCTCGGCGCGGCGTGGTCAACGTGGTCAAGGAACGACTTCCATCAGAAGAGTACTGTACGTGGAGAGGCTGACAGCTGGGTCCACGGCCGCAGCAAGGAAGTTCCTCCTTATTACGCGCAAAATAATTATTCCTCCACCTGACAGCGGGGACCCACCAGACGGGCCACCGTATTTCACGAAAAAAAATGTTTCCCCCTGACTGCTGGGACCCACCAGCTACATCTTCGCACACAAGGAAGTGCATCCGGGCAAAAAAACGATTCGGCCCTCTGACTGCTGGGACCCACCATCTACATCTTCGCACGCAAGGAAGTGCCTGACAGTCGGGACCCACCTGGTTGAAGCATACGTAGCGTTGTCATTCTGGTCGCGAACGTGTACGTACATACTGGTCGATGTAGAGGCGCGCACGTGTCGTAGTAGAGGCGCGCACGTAGCATGTACACGTACGTACAGCGGCCAGTGTGCAAGAAAGAAAATACGGCCACGTACGTACATACGGGCAGGGTCTCGAACGCCTACTCTCGCATACGTACGGCCAGGGCTCGTGTACATGGCTTGGTCGGAACGGAGAAACTGCATCGTCGTCGTGTTCATGGGGAGGCAACAGAATGCGTCGTGTTCATCGGGAGGCAACGAAACGCGTGGGAGTCAACCGGCTTGGACGGAACAGCCGATGGAAACGAGGCCTGGCATACCGCAGAACGGAGGAAACGGCCTTGTGTTCGACCGGCCACGTTCGAAACGGGTTCCTGTTCATCGGGAGGGGTCTCGCGTACCGCAAAATGGAGGAAACAGACCTCCTACGGTCGAAACGGGGGTCCTGTTGATCGGGAGGGGTGTGGCGTACCTCAAAACGGAGGAAACGGACTTGTGTTGGAGCGCTACGGTCGAAACGGGGGTCCTGTTCATCGGGAGGGGTGTGGCGTACCGCAAAACGGGACTCCACGGGATACTATTCATCTCCACCATCGACCCCCTCCAGCCTCCACGGGCTACTGTTCATCCACCGTCGACCTCCTCCAGCCTCCACCTGTGACTGTTCATCCACGGGGGCTCCTGTTAATCCAGCCTCCACCGCGCGCTACTCCACCGGCTACTGTTCAACCAGCCCTCTCCACGGGCTCCTGTTCAACCACCCCTCCACGGGCTACTGTTCATCCAGCCCTCCATGGAGTGGTCCTGTTCATCCTGCCCTCCACGGGGTCCTGTTCATCCAGCCCCAACAGGCTCGATCGATCGGGGTCCTGTTCATCCAGAGGCAACACCACGGGGTCCTGTTCATCCACCCCCACCGGGAACTGTTCATCCAAACCCCCCAGCAACGCTCACTGTTCATCCAGAGGCAGCATCGATCGGCTTCAGTTAGCAGCAGTAGCGAAGGAATCGCTCAATCGGGTTCAGTTAGCAGCCATCGATCGATCGCTCGGGTTCAGTAACGCGTAGCCTGCAGTACAATCGCTCGGGTTCAGTTAGAGCCCAACGCCTCGCACCCACGCGCGTGCGTGTACGAGAGAAATGTGCATCGCTCAGTTCCGACCACCCACCGTAACCGGGAACACCCCGATATTTTCCTCGCCCTCGCTTCTACCACGGTTTTTTCTGTCATGGACGGCCCAAAGAATGTCATGCAGCTGCGTCTCCGCCCGCCCAGGATGAAAAGCCCATTTTCTGTCATGATTTTTTGTCATAGAAGTAGGACCCCACCACATCTATGATGATACCGATTTTTGCACAATTATCGTCATAGAAGTGTCATAAGTATGACAGAAATTTTTTTCGTTTGGCCCAAAATGTCACGGATGTGTCTTTTTTTTGTAGTGGGAGGAGGGAGAGGGCGGTGGGAGGAGGGCTGCCGGCGGAGGAGGGACGAGGAACGAGGGACGAGGGGCTGCCGGAGGAGGAGGGAGGAGGGGGCAGCCAGAGGAGGAGGGAGGGGGTGGGGCTGGACAAGAGAGGGGAGGAGGGATGGAGGGAGCAGACGATGGCGGCGGCGGCGGCAACAGACGACGGCGGCGGCGGACAAGCGTGCGGGGTAGAGTGACTGAGAGGGAGAGTGAGAGGGTCGGCAGCATGGGGAGGATAAGGTAGGGTTAGTAGTAGCGCGGGTTCGAGAAAAGCGCTGCTGCTACGGAGCATAGCAGTAGCGCTAGGTACGTACACGTGCTACTACTAAGTGGGGTTGTTAACCATGTGCGCCCAATTCAAACTTAGCAGCAGCGCATTTTGCTAGTACGTGCTACTGCTAAAATGATAGCAGTAGCACGATTTATTTAGACGCGCTACTATAAAGAACCAGTAGCGCATGATTTTGTCCAGCGCTACTGCTAAGATGTTGTGTATAAGGTTTTCCCTAGTAGTGTCATATGGCAATTTAATTTTCTTTCTAGGAAAGTGTTCGATGTCCTTCCTTAACGGAAATTGAAATCTAATGTTTCCTTCTTTCATATCAACAATTGCACCAATCGTTCTAAGGAAAGGTCTACCAAGAATAATAGGGCATGTAGGATTGCAATCTATATCAAGAACAATGAAATCTATGGGCACATAATTCCTATTTGCAACAATAAGAACATCATTCACTACTGGAATCAGTAGATTTGCCGTCTACCCACTCTTTGCCGTTCGCTAGCGGACGGCAAAGGCAGGCTTTGCCATCAGCCACTAGTAGAAAACTGGGCTTTGGTCACAGGGCAATATTCACATTAGTCCCGGTTCAGTCACGAACCAAGACTAATGTGAGCATTGGTCCCGGTTCGTGCGGCCAGGGGCCTGCCGGGCCTCGTGGGGCATTGGTCCCGGTTCGTCCGGCCCCTTTGGTCCCGGTTGGTGGGACAAACCGGGACCAATGGGCCTCGCTCCTGGCCCACCACCATTGGTCCCGGTTGGTGGCTTAAACCGGGACCAGAGGCTCACCCTTTAGTCCCGGTTCATCCCACAAACCGGGACTAAAGGGCTGGTCCTAGTTGCGGTCAGTGTTTAGTCCCACCTCGCCAACCGAAGGGCACTCACACCAGTTTATAAGCCCGTCCCACTCTGCCTTGTTGAGCTCCTCTCAAAGTGAAAATAGATGCCCTTATACAGGGAATTTGACCTAAATTCACAGTAAATTTGTTTGAATTTCATAGAAATTTATTATGAATTTAGGTTGAATTTTCTCGATAGGCGCATCTATGTTCATTTTTTATAGTAAATAAAATAAATAAACCTTAATAAAATAAATAAAAATAAATAAACCTTAATAAAATAAAATAAAATAAACTATAGTAACTAAAATAAATAAACCTTAATAAATTAAATAAAAATAGCAGTAGTAAAATAAATAAAAATAGCAACAGTAAAATAAATAAAAATAAAATAATTAAAGTAAAATACATAAGTAATTAGAAATAGAATAAACAAGTTTTTTGTTGTAAGTAGAAACAAAACAAAATAAATAAAGCAAAAGAGAAAACAAAAAACAGAGAAAAAATTTATGCCACCTACTGGGCCACCACGCCTGAATATGACTAGAAACCCATCCATGGGCCAGGATTCAGGCCCGCAGAAGGCCCAGTAGGGCCCACAAGCAAAGAGAACGGTTAGGCCCGAAAGCCTGCAGTTGAGAGGAGCTCGAGAGGGTGGGCGCAGCAGCGCTTATAAACCACTCTCGAGCTCTCTCAACTAGCGAGGTGGGACTAAACTTTTGACGCGGGGCAGCACAAGGCCTTTGGTCCCGGTTGGTGCCACGAACCGGGACTAAAGGGGGGCATTGGTCCCGGTTCGTGGCACCAACCGGGACCAAAGGCCTTTAGTCCCGGTTGGTGCCACGAACCGGGACCAATGAGTTCCCTATATATACCCCATCGCCACAGCAGAGCACTCCACAGTGCTCTGTTTTTTCTGGCCGACGAGGGGAGGGCATTTGGGTGCTATAGCTCACCTCCTATGCACATGAGGTGTCCGATGAAATGTCTGAGCCACACTAGTTAATCTTTCTCCTCTCGAAACTCGACCTCCGAGCTCCATTTTCCCTGAGATTTGTCTAGGTTTAGCGGTCCGTCACGTCCCGTCCCCGTCTTCACCGCCGTCGATCGCCCGCGCCGATCTCGTCGCCAGCACCACCGTGGTGAGCCTCTTGTTCTTATCTTCTTTCTGAAAGAAAAAAATTCTTGCTTTAGATAGATACTTGTCTAATTTTGTTACTTTTATTATTCCTTCTTATTACATAGTGCGATGGTTTTGGTATCCGCCCCCGTCGGCCCTCGTCCTGTCTATGATTCGGATGTGGTATATATTATCTTTTTATAACTATTTGGTTCATTTATTGTTTATGACAAATACGCCGACCAACGTGACATAGATTTTATTTATCTAGGACACTACAGGAATCAGCTATTTTGCCGTCTGCCACGGCGGACGGCAAAGGCATGAACGGCGGACGGCAAAGGCCTTGCCGTCAGCCGCGGATGGCAAAAGGCTCCGGCAAAGTAGGCTACGGTAAACAGCTGCTTTGCCGTCTGCTTCCTGGCGGCTGACGGCAAAGGACCTTTGCCGTCTGCCGCGGACGGCAACGAGAGCAGACGGCAATAATTGTGCTCTCAGTCCGTTAAGTGGCTAACGGCAGGCCTTTGCCGTCCGCCGCGGACGGCAAACTTTCTAGTGCCTTTGCCGTCCGCTTCCGCCTCGCCCGCTTCCGCCTCGCCCGCCGCATCGGCCGCGCCCGCTTCCGCCTCGGCCTGCGGCGCCACTTCCGCCTCGGCCGCCGCGTCGCGTCGGCCGCCCCCACTGAGGCGCTGCCGCCTGCCCCCCTGCCCGTGCCCCGACGCCTCCTGCCACCCGCTTCCCGCTGCCGCCTCGCCTGCCCCGCGTGCCCCGATGCCTCGCGGTCAACGCCGCCATCTCGTCTTCCGCACACCGCCCTCTCGTCTTCCGCGCGCCGCCGTCTCATCTTCCGCGCGGCCATCTCGTCTTCCGCCCGCCGCCCTCTCGTCTTCCGCGCGGCCATCTCGTCTTCCGCGGCCCGGCGCCGCCCTGCCGCATTAAATCCCGGCGCTATAAAACCCGCCCTGCGCGGCGAGTTTGGTCACACCGGCCACCTCCTCCACCGCCCCGCCCCCCTCCTCTCCCTCTTCACACCGGCGTTCTCTTCGCGGGATGGCGTCCAGCGACTTGGACTCCGACGGCGCGGCACCGGGCGGCCACTGGCCGTCGAGCCTCACGTTGGGGCAGACGGAGGACCTCGCTCGGTTCGGCCTCTACGTGCCGCCGGCGGCAAAGCTGCTGCGGCCGTGGAGGATCTCCGCGGATGGATTCCCCACGCAGGGCGTACCGGCGACGCCGGCAGAGCTTCGCGTGCACCTCGGGGGACGCTACAACCGGAAGGGCCGCCGCCATTTTTGGAAGGGCAAGCGGTTCGACGACGTCATCGGCGCCTTCAAGCGCGCCGCCCGAGGGCTCCCTGTCGGCGATCTCTCTCGTGGAGCCGGGCCCTCCCAGCCGCGCAGGGCACCCGCTCCCACTCCAGCCCCAGCAGCCCCGGCCGAGGTTGTGATCCCGCCGGAGCAGGCGGCGCTCCAGCAGGACGGCGACCCGGAGGACACGCCCGGGCCCCTCGCGATCCTGGCGCAGTCAGCGGAGGAGGCCGCCGCGGCGGCGGCGCTAGAGGCCCAGGAGGAGGCGCCGCTATAGGCGGCGATGCCGGCGCAGCAGGCGGCGCTGGAGGCCCAGGAGGAGGCGGCGCTGCAGGCGGCGATGGCGGCGCAGCAGGCGGCGATGGCGCCGCCGGAGTGGCAGCAGGCGCCGGCGGCGGAGGAGGAAGAGGATTCGGACGACGTCCCGGTGGACTGGGACGACGTCGCGAACCGGTCCAGCAGCGACGATGACGGCGGCAACGGCCCGGCCGTGATTGACCTAGATAGCAACGCCGAGTAGTTTTTTTTACTTTTTTTAGTGTGTTGTTTGCGGCCCTAAAACTAAACTAAAACTAAACCTAAAACTAAAAAAACAGAGAAAAAGGAAAAAAGGGGTAGAGCTCACCTGAGGTAGGGCCGGTGGAGGAGGTCGCCGGTGGAGGAGGGGGGCGGGGCGGTGGAGGAGGTGGCCGGTGGAGGAGAGGTGCGGGGCGGCCTGGGGCGGCGGCGCCGGGCCCGGGGCGGTGGGGCGGCGGGGGGCCGGGGCGACGGGGCGGCGGGGCCCCGGGGCGGTGGGGCCGGGGCGCCGGGCGGCGGCGAGTGCTGGGGGCGGCGGCGCGCGGCGCGCGGCGGGCGGCGGCGGTGGGGTGGGATGTGGGGTGGGATGTGGGGTGGGATGTAGTGCGCGTCGGCGAGGTGAGAGAGGGAGAGAACAGAGAGTAACGGGCGGGGGGTACGGGCCGTTAGGTAGTCTCCTCTTTGCCGTCCGCCACTATTTGCCGTCCGCCCTTTTGCCTCTTTGCCGTCCGCTGGCAGACGGCAAAGAGGTGGGGCGTTAAGTTTTCCCCAAACGGGCGGGGGGTGGGGGCCACCTCTCTCTTTGCCGTCCGCCAGCTGACAAAGAGCTTCTTTGCCGTCTGCCACTTCTTTGCTGTCAGCTTCTGGGTAGCTGATGGCAAAGAGCTTCTTTGCCGTCAGCTAGCAGACGGCAAAGAGCTGGCAGATGGCAAATTAGCTGATTCCAGTAGTGGGAGGTGGTTGAACCGGAAATTCTAACCGATCCTATTGTCGAGAGGTTAAATTTAGTTGAAGAAGAAAACAATTACTTGAAGGAAAAAATAAAAAAATTGAGGAGGAGAAGATGATATTGGAGTTGCATGTTGCGGATGTCGTCGATGATCACAAGATCAAGATGGATGCAATGCGCTTGAAGATTAGAAAGATTAGAAAATATGCCATTCATACCGAGGCTTGGTAACATTATGCCGTTGGATCAATTGTTACCTTGGTTGCGATTATGATCGCATTTGTTTTCGCATTGAAATGTTTTACATAGTTTCAATGTATGGTTTAATTAATTAGATGCTCTGGAGAGCTATATATATGTTGTTAGATGAGAACTATGTATGTACTTTGGTTTTAATGTGATGATGAACTTCTATTAATTTGGTCACTTAATTATCTATTCGTGATGTTCTGTAATGGTTTTTGACACACTTAATTATATATAATGCACGCAGATGAACCGGCAATGGATGTACGGTGACAGACACACCTCCGAGTACATTAAGGGCGTGCACGATTTTCTCGAAATGGCTGAGGCAAACAAGCAGAATGGTTTTATGTGTTGTCCATGCCCTATATGTGGGAATACGAAGTCTTACTCTGACCGGAAAATCCTTCACGCCCACCTGCTTTACAACGGTTTCATGCCACACTATAATGTTTGGACGAGGCACGGAGAAATAGGGGTTATGATGGAAGACGGCGAAGAAGAAGAGGACGATGACAACTATGTGCCCCCTGAATACGGTGATGCTGCAACGGGGGAAGCTACTGAAAATCAAGAGGAACCAGACGATGTGCCCAATGATGCTGCAAGGGGGAAGCTGCTGAAGATCAAGAGGAACCAGTGCCCGATGATGATGATCTCCGCCGGGTCATTGTCGATGCAAGGACGCAATGCGAAAGTCAAAAGGAAAAGCTGAAGTTCGATCGCATGTTAGAGGATCACAAAAAAGGGTTGTACCCCAATTGCGAAGATGGCAACACAAAGCTGGATACCGTACTGGAATTGCTGCAGTGGAAGGCAGAGAATGCTGTGCCTGACAAAGGATTTGAGAAGCTATTGAAAATATTGAAGAAGAAGCTTCCAAAGGATAACGAATTGCCTGACAGTACATACGCAGCAAAGAAGGTCGTATGCCCTCTAGGATAGGAGGTGCAGAAGATATATGCATGTCCTAATGACTGCATCCTCTACCGCGGTGCGTACAAGGATCTGAACGCATGCCCGGTATGCGGTGCATTGCGGTATAAGATCAGACGACGGCGAGCCCCCCAAGAAGAGGGTTCCTGCGAAGGTGATGTGGTATGCTCCTATAATACCACGATTGAAACGTCTGTTCAGAAATGAAGAGCATGCCAAGTTGATGCGATGGCACAGTGAGGACCGTAAGAAAGACGGGAAGTTGAGAGCACCCGCTGACGGGTCGCAGTGGAGAAAAATCGAGAGAAAGTACTGGGTTGAGTTTGCAGCTGACCCAAGGAACGTATGGTTTGGTTTAAGCGCGGATGGCATTAATCCTTTCGGGGAGCAGAGCAGCAATCACAGCACCTGGCCCGTGACTCTATGTACGTATAACCTTCCTCCTTGGATGTGCATGAAGCGGAAGTTCATTATGATGTCAGTTCTCATCCAAGGCCCTAAGCAACCCGGCAACGACATTGATGTGTACCTAAGGCCATTAGTTGAAGAACTTTTACAGCTGTGGAATGGAAACGGTGTACGTACATGGGATGAGCACAAACAGGAGGAATTTAACCTGCACGCGTTGCTCTTTGTAACCATCAACGATTGGCCCGCTCTTAGTAACCTTTCAGGACGGACAAACAAGGGATACCACAAATGCACGCACTGTTTAGATGACACTGGAAGTATATACCTGGACAAATGCAGGAAGAATGTGTACCTGTGCCATCGTCGATTTCTTCCGAACAACCATCAATGTCGAAAGAAAGGCAAGCATTTCAAAGGCGAGGCAGATCACCGGAAGAAGCCCGCCATGCGTACCGGTGATCACGTACTTGCTATGGTCAATGATTTACACGTAATCTTTGGAAAGGGTCCCGGCGGACTAGCTGTTTCGAATGACGCTGAGGGACACACACCCATGTGGAAGAAGAAATCTATATTTTGGGACCTACCCTACTGGAAAGAGCTAGAGGTCCGCTCTTCAATCGACGTGATGCACGTGACGAAGAACCTTTGCGTGAACCTGCTAGGCTTCTTGGGCGTGTATGGGAAGATAAAAGATACACCTGAGGCACGGGAGGACCTGCAACGTTTGCATGAAAAAGACGGCATGCCTCCGAAGCAGTATGAAGGTCCTGCCAGCTACGCTCATACGAAAGAAGAGAAAGAAATCTTCTTTGAATGCCTGCTTAGTATGAAGGTCCCGACTGGCTTCTCGTCGAATATAAAGGGAATAATAAATATGCCAGAGAAAAAGTTCCAGAACCTAAAGTCTCATGACTGCCACGTGATTATGACGCAACTGCTTCCGGTTGCATTGAGGGGGCTTCTACCGGAAAACGTCTGATTAGCCATTGTGAAGCTATGTGCATTCCTCAATGCAATCTCTCAGAAGGTGATCGATCCAGAAATCATACCAAGGATAAGGAGTGATGTGGCGCAATGTCTTGTCAGTTTTGAGCTGGTGTTCCCACCATCCTTCTTCAATATCATGACGCACGTCCTAGTTCATCTAGTCGACGAGATTGTCATTCTGGGGTCCGTATTTCTACACAATATGTTCCCCTTTGAGAGGTTCATGGGAGTCCTAAAGAAATATGTCCGTAATTGCGCTAGGCCAGAAGGAAGCATCTCCATGGGCCATCAAACAGAGGATGTCATTGGGTTTTGTGTTGACTTCATTCCTGGCCTTAAGAAGATAGGTCTCCCTAAATCGCGGTATGAGGGGAGACTGACTGGAAAAGGCACGCTTGGAGGGGACACAATAATATGCCGGGACGGATATTCTTGGTCTCAAGCAAACTACACAGTTCTACAGAACTCTACCTTCGTGACCCCGTATGTCGATGAACACAAGAATAGTCTGCGCTCCAAGCACCCGGAGCAGTGTGACGAATGGATTACATGTGAACACATCAGGACTTTCAGCAGTTGGTTGGAAACACGTCTCAGAGGTGACACCACTGTTTGTGATGAGTTGTACTCGTTGTGCAGGGGACCATCTTCGACTGTATTGACTTACAAAGGATACGAGATAAATGGGAATACATTTTACACGATCGCCCAAGATCAAAAGAGCACCAACCAAAACAGCGGTGTCCGCTTTGATGTAGCAACCGAGAGGGGAAAGGACACATATTATGGTTACATAATGGACATATGGGAACTTGACTACGGACATGACTTTAAGGTCCCTTTGTTTAAGTGCAAATGTGTCAATCTGTCAGGAGGCGGGGTACAGGTAGACCCATAGTACAGAATGACAACAGTGGATCGGAACAATCTTGGGTACACTGACGAACCGTTCGTCCTAGCCAATGATGTGGCACAGGTGAAGGAAATATGCCCTAGTGGCAATAATAAAGTTGATACATGTGTGAATACAGAGTGTCACTAGAATTGTATTAACTGGAAACTTGATACATGTGTGAATACATAGAAAAACAGAGTGTCACTAGTATGCCTCTACTTAACTAGCTCGTTGATCAAAGATGGTTATGTTTCCTAGCCATAGACATGAGTTGTCATTTGATTAACGGGATCACATCATTAGGAGAATGATGTGATTGACTTGACCCATTCCGTTAGCTTAGCACTCGATCATTTTAGTATGTTGCTATTGCTTTCTTCATGACTTATACATGTTCCTATGACTATGAGATATGCAACTCCCGTTTACTGGAGGAACACTTTGTGTGCTACCAAATGTCACAACGTAACTGGGTGATTATAAAGGTGCTCTACAGGTGTCTCCGAAGGTACTTGTTGGGTTGGCGTATTTCGAGATTAGGATTTGTCACTCCGATTGTCGGAGAGGTATCTCTGGGCCCTCTCGGGAATGCACATCACTTAAGCCTTGCAAGCATTGCAACAAATGAGTTTGTTACGAGGTGATGTATTACGGAACGAGTAAAGAGACTCGCCGGAAACGAGATTGAATTAGGTATTGAGATACCGACGATCGAATCTCGGGCAAGTAACATACCGATGACAAAGGGAATAACGTATGTTGTTATGCGGTCTGACCGATAAAGATCTTCGTAGAATATGTGGGAGCCAATATGAGCATCCAGGTTCCGCTATTGGTTATTGACCGGAGACGTGTCTCGGTCATGTCTACATAGTTCTCGAACCCGTAGGGTCCGCACGCTTAAAGTTAGATGACGGTTATATTATGAGTTCATGTGTTTTGATGTACAGAAGGAGTTCGGAGTCCCGGGTGAGATCAGGGACTTGACGATGAGTCTCGAAATGGTCGAGACGTAAAGATCGATATATTGGACGACTATATTCGGACATCGGAAAGGTTCCGAGTGATTCGGGTATTTTTCGGAGTACCGGAGAGTTACGGGAATTCGTATTGGGCCTTAATGGGCCATACGGGAAAGGAGAGAAAGGCCCCAAAGGTGGCCGCACCTCTCCCCATGGACTAGTCCGAATTAGACTAGGGAGGGGAGGCGCCCCCTTCCTTCTTTCTCCTTCTCCCTTCCCTTTTCCTACTCCAACAAGGAAAGGAGGAGTCCTACTCCCGATGGGAGTCGGGAGTAGGACTCCCCCCTTGGCGCGCCCTCCTCCTAGGCCGGCCGCCTTCCCCCTTGCTCCTTTATATACGGGGGCAGGGGGCACCCCACACACAACAATTGATCATTGATCTCTTACCCATGTGCGGTGCCCCCCTCCACCATATTACACCTCGGTAATATCGTAGCGGTGCTTAGGCGAAGCCCTGCGTCGATAGAACATCATCATTGTCACCACGCCGTCGTGCTGACAAAACTCTCCCTCAACACTCGGCTGGATCGGAGTTCGAGGGACGTCATCGAGCTGAACGTGTGCTGAACTCGGAGGTGCCGTGCGTTCGGTACTTGATCGGTCGGATCGTGGAGACGTACGACTACATCAACCGCATTGTGTTAAACGCTTCCGCTTTCGGTCTACGAGGGTACGTGGACAATACTCTCCCCTCTCGTTGCTATGCATCACCATGATCTTGCGTGTGCGTAGGAATTTTTTTGAAATTACTACGTTCCCCAACAACAGGTTATCTATGTGAAGGACATGTCTACCAGACCGAGAAAAAGAAAAGATAAGGAAGCGAATACATCATACGATGAGCCAAAGCGCCACATAGTTCTTTCAGGAAAAAGGGACATTGTGGGAGTGGAGGGCAAGACAGCCATGTCTGAAGATTATGAAAAGTTTCATGAAATTCCTCCCTTCAAAGTCAAGTCTGACCCAAGCATCCTGATAAACGATGAAGATTATCCATGGTTACGGCGCAATAAGCAACTGACACAAGCGAAGAAAAAGTGAAGGCTTTCTCCCGCAACTATTATGATGATACCATGCCAACTTTGTAACAGACGAGTATGATACCATTGTCCGTTTTGTACACGAAGTGCATCTAGTTTTTGCCGTAACCCTCTCAACTTTCTTGCACATGCTATGTGGATGAAATGATGATACCATGCCAACTTTCAACCTTCTCAGAGTTCATTTGAAATGCTTTTCAATTTAGGGTCTTATAGCTCAAAATAATTAGTAAATGCATGAAAAATAACAAATGAAGTCAGAAAGGGTTGAAAATTGATGAGATGTGGCTTTGAATGGTGCATTTTAAACACACACAAAGTCAGGAGTTCAAATAAGTTTTAAAAAATGAAATCCCTTTGTAACAGACGAGTTTCCGTATGAAATCCTGATACTTCGAAAGAGATTGTCCGTTTTGTACACGAAGTGCATCCAGTTTTTGCCGTAACCCTCTCAACTTTCTTGCACATGCTATGTGGATGAAATGATGATACCATGCCAACTTTCAACCTTTTCAGAGTTCATTTCAAATGCTTTTTAATTTTAGGGTCTTATAGCTCAAAATAATCAGTCAATGCATGAAAAATAACAAATGAAGTCAGAAAGGGTTGAAAATTGATGAGATGTGGCTTTGAATGGTGCATTTTGAACACACAAAAGTCAGGAGTTCGAATAAGTTTTAAAAAATGAAATCCCTTTCTAACAGACGAGTTTCCGTATGAAATCCTGATACTTCGAAAGAGATTGTCCGTTTTGTACACGAAGTGCATCCAGTTTTTGCCGTAACCCTCTCAACTTTCTTGCACATGCTATGTGGATGAAATGATGATACCATGCCAACTTCCAACCTATTCAGAGTTCATTTGAAATGCTTTTCAATTTTAGGGTCTTATAGCTCAAAATAATCAGTAAATGCATGAAAAATAACAAATAAAATAAATAAGTAATTAGAAACAAAATAATACAAACTTTAATAAAATATATAAGTAGAAACAAAATAAAATAAACTTTAATAACATAAATAAAATTTATGAAACTAAAATTATCAAAGTATTTTCTGTTCAAAACATTATAAGCAACCTCTAGTATTATTGAAACTAAAATTATATAAAATTGATGCAACTAAAATTATCGAAGTATTTTCTGTTCAAAATCATTGAAAGAAAAAATAATTTTCATAAAGAATTTTTTTTGTTAGAAACTTTAATAGCAAAAAGAATTATCATAAAGTAAAATAAATAAGTAATTAGAAACAAAATAAAATAAAATAAATAAGTTTTTTGTTGTAAGTAGAAACAAAACAAAATAAATAAAGCAAAAAAGAAAATAAAAAACAGGCAAAAAATAAAAATTATGCCACCTACTGGGCAACCACGGCCTGAATACGACTAGAAACCCATCCATGGGCCAGGATTCAGGCCCGCAGAAGGCCCTGTAGGCCCACATGCATGTATAGAGAGGTAAGGCCCGTAAGCCTTCTTTAGAGAGGAGCTCGACAGCTCAGGCGCACCGCACCTTATAAACAGGTGCGGCTCTCTCTCAGCTAGCGAGGTGGGACTAAACTCCCACCACCACGCCGCTGTGCAAGGCCATTGGTCCCGGTTGGTGGCACGAACCGGGACCAATGCCACCCTTTGGTCCCGGTTCGTGCACCAACCGGGACCAATGCCCCCCTTTAGTCCCGGTTGGTGCCACCAACCGGGACCAAAGGCCGCCGCTTCCCGCCCTTTGGGCTGCTGAAAAGAGGGCTTTGGTCCCGGTTGGTGGCACCAACCGGGACTAATGCCCACCTTTAGTCCCGGTTGGTGCCACCAACCGGGACTAAAGGCTTTGCTATATAAGTTCACACTTAGGAAATTTTCACTCTCATCTAGCAGTTGCCACCCCGACGACGCCGACGCCGCCAGGCTGCCCCGACGCCGCCCGCCGCCCTGACGCCGCCCGCTGCCCCCGCCGTCGCAGTCACCGTCGCCCGCGCCCTCGCCGTCCGCCGCGCCCCTGCCCCGACGCGCGCCGCCCCAGCCCGTCCCCGTCGTCGCCGTCGCCCTGCCCCGCCCTTCGCCATCGTCGCCCCCTACCCCGAGCGCGCGCCCACTGCCCCGTCGCCATCCTCGCCGCCAACCCCGCGGTCCTCCCCACCTTGGTCCGGCCGGCGCCCTGCCTAGCATTTTTTCATATATATGCTTGTTTTTTTTCATACATATGCTTGTTTTTTTATATATATGATGACATATATGCTTGTTATCATAATTGTTTTTGTTCATATATATATATATATATATATGTAATGATTTTTTTATAGAATATGATGTTTTTTTCATAGATGATCACATATATGATGTATGCATGGATGTGGATGAAATATGATGTTTTTTTGTTCATAGAACATGATGAAATATGAAAAATGCATTAGGCAAAACCTTTACTTTTTTCGAAATTTTCTATTTGAACATTTTTTTATGAATGAGAGGAAAAAGGAAAATAAGAAGAGGAAGAAAGGAGAAGAAGAGGAGAGGAAGAAGAGGAGAAATAAATAAGAAGAGGAAAAAAGAAGAAAAAGAAGAGGAGAAGAAGAAAGGAATAGTTCTTCTTCTCTCCTCTATTCCTTTCTTCTTCTCCTCTTTTTATTTCTTCTTTGTTTTCTTATGTTTTATCGGGTCTGTCGTCGTTGATATACCCCTCTCCCGATAACTTCAACACGAGGGGGGGTCGATATAACCCCTCCCCGATAATATTATTTTCCCATGTACGTATGTCGTCGTTGTCGATATAACCCCCTCCCGATAACTTCAACACGTGGGGGGTCGATATACCCCCTCCCCGATAACATTATTTTCCCATGTATGCATCTCGTCGTTGTCGATATATATAACTCCCTCCCAGATAACTTCGACATGATGGACGGTCGATATTTATACCCCCTCTCGACCGTGATAACTTATACCACGGGAGCACCCCCCGGCCCTCTCGCTCGACCAAAAGTCTCGAGGACACCCAAACCCTAGAAAAAACGATGTCGGTCTCCTACCCCCTCCCGCCGCGCCCCTACCCTTGAAGCGTTGCCGAGGCCACCCCAAACCCGGAATAAGCTAGGTCTACGTTTGCACTAATATATCCACCTGCTGTCATGTTTTTGTAATAATTGCCATGTTGTAATATTTGCAGAAACAACGGAGCACGGATGAGACGAGCAAGCAGAAGAGGTGTTGGGGGACATAATCTTAGCCGGAGGTGATATCTTGTCGTATCTTAACGACAATGATGGTCTGGAAGAACAGGGTGAAGAAGCAGGCTACGGTGATCGAAGAGTGGAGGAGGAAAGACATGATTATGATGGCTCCGGTGACCCAATGCTGGTGCAAGAAGGAGCCCGTGGTGACGGCTCCGGTGACCGAACAGAGTCCGGCCAGGTAAATATATTAGTTCAGCCTGTGCTGACTAGCTAATTGATGCATTCATTGTTTTGGTATGTACACATATTAATTAACACTCGTCTTTCTTCTTTTTTTCTAGCCCTCCGGATCGAGCACAACTTCGGTAAGAGACGAGGCCCGAAGAGAAAGTTGCGCTCGGATGAAAGGTTTGAGATCACAGCAATCGCGCGCGACGGCCAACCGATTGAACCCATCCGGACAAAGGATGCATTTGCTGCTCAGTGCGGGGTTCTAGTTAGGGACAAGATCCCGATCAGCATCCACCAATGGTATAAGCCTAAGAAGGAAGACCCTGAGGTGTCTTGTGTCAATGATATGCAGAAAGATGATCTTTGGACTGAGCTGAAGGAAAATTTCACCCTATCGCCAGAGGAGGATCCGGAGAAGCCAGTTAAAGAGCAATTAATCAAGTCTCATGCTCTTAAGAAGATGGCAGAACTATTCAGGAGGTGGAAGAATGATCTGAAAACGTTTGTCGACAAAGAAGAGACACCATAATTCATCGGCCGGTATGAGAAGATCAGAGATCACTGGCCCGCATTTGTGGCCCACAAGACATCGGAAAAGAGTAAGAAGATGTCAGCGACAAACAAGAAGAATGCTGCGAAGAAGAAGCTTCACCATCGCACGGGGTCAGGTGGCTACCTCAAAGCCCGGCCTAAGTGGGCCATGGCTGAGAATGATCTGCTTGAAAAAGGGATCGAACCACAGACAATGAACTGGAAAGACCGTTGCCGGACTTGGTTCTTCGGGGCTAGCGGAACCTTGGACCCTATATCAGGGAGGTGCGTTTGGATGAACGAGCTTTTGAGAATACCAGTCAAGAAGATTCAGCAATATATCGATGCAGCGCAGGAAGGGACGTTCATTCCAGACAGAGAGAACGACGAGCTCACAATGGCCCTCGGGAATCCTGAGCACCCTGGACGGACACGAGGCACGCCAGGCTCCGTTCAGTGGAAGGCTGGTTTTTCTGACGCAGGCGGTTACAAAAGCCAGGAGAGGAGGAAAAAATGGAGCAGACCCAAATTCAGAAGCTGCACGAAAGGGTTCAAGCGCTAGAGGAACGACACGGCAATCGACATGCCGAAACTACCCCCGAAGCTACCCCGCCATCTCAGCGGAGAAGCAGCGTGGCTTCCACCAAGCTGCTTCAGCCGGAGCATGTCTTGACGGCTCCTGCTAGCTACCCCGTGGATGCTATCACGGAGTCTCAACATTGCCACCTTATGGCGGAATGGCAGAACTTCAAAGTCAAGGCGGCTGTTGGCTCTGTTTTACCTCCTGAACCCGGCGCAACCTACCACTGCCGGCCGATTCCAGAAGGATATGCTAGGGTGATGGTGGATGAAATAACGGAGGGACTTGAGGACCTACAGCTTGACCACCCTACCGGTGAAGGGGAGACTCGGCTGGGTTTAGCTCTGAAGACTCCGTGCCTATGGCGGAAGGAGCTCATTAACCTTCCGAACTAGATGCCTCCGGCGAGTAAGGGCACTCCGCCGCCGCCTCCTCCTCCGGCGAGTGATTAGGGCACTCAGCCTCCTTCTCCGGCGCGTGGCGGCACTCCGCCTCCTCCTCCGCCTCCTCCTCCGGCGAGTGATCAGGGCACTCATCAGCCTCCTTCTCCGGCGCGTGGCGGCACTCCGCCTCCTTCTCCACCCGCGCCGGCATGCCAGAGCAGCCAGCCTCCTCCTTCTCCACCTCATCAGCAAGGGCGGAAGAGACCCGCCGCTGCTCCGGCTGCTCCGGCGCGTCGTAGTCCTTCTCCTCCGCCTCGTAAGCAAGGAAAGAAGACAGCCCCAGCCGCTCCGTCTGCTCTGCCGGCGTCTAGCAGTACAGCTGCCAGAGGCGGGAGGCAATACAGATTCGGTCCTTCTCTGAAGACTCCAGAGAAGTTACCATACGAGAGGACCGGGGAGGAGAACGCAAAGATCGTGCGAGCCGAAGTGAAGAACTTCTTTGAAGGGGTGAAAGCAAAGAAACATCCACCTCCGGAGGAGAAGGTAGATCCGGTGAAAGCGAAGCGCACTCTGGATGCCCTGACAAAACCACCAAAGTCTCCGCCGAAAGGCAACTATGAGCGCATTATTGCAAAGACATTTGTCGAAGCGGAGCGGTCGGGAAGTACTGTCAGTGATCAAAGGTTAAAAGAACGACGAGCTAGGAAAAAAATTGCCCAGCTCGGCGAACAAGCGAACCAATCGTGCCCCCCGCTCAATGTGTCTAAAGACATCGTCGCTAATGATCCAAGGATGGTGGCCGGTTATAGAAATCTTGGATATTACCTACCCGACGATGTACATTATGAAATCATGGAGGTGGACGAACACAAATACCATTACGGGAAGCCTCTCGTCAAAGATGAAAGATCTCTAACAACGATGATGCGAAGATTACATGATTGGTACATGAAAATCTGCAGAGAGTCTGATGGGATGAATACTTTGACGCTGAGAGTTAAACCGGAGCATGCTCTCGTTGGAATTGAACTGCTGAATGTTCCATTTGAGGAGTTCTTCCAGTTTTTCAATCAAAAGGCCCTCGATAAATCAACGATCACTTTCTACTGTCTGTAAGTAGTACTACTTCTGTCATTAAGTCTCTCTATATAGGTCAGCTCTTTCATTGCATGTATTTATAATTATCCTCACTATATTATGCAGATTGAAGATCGCCGAATTGAAGAAAAGACAAATCGGTGATATTGGGTTCATTAACACAAATCTCATAGATGCATATAAGGTTGAAAAACATGCCAAAGAAGCTGAGGCCAACTTGCTACGATCGTTGGTCTTAAATCAAAACAAAGATATAATACTCTTTCCTTACAACTTCAAGTGAGTGTTACTGTCTTGTGCATATTCGGTTTCCCTTATTAGTCCAGGTTATGGTAATGTAATTGATGACTTATGCATGCATGCGCAGCTTCCACTATATTCTCCTAGAGATTAAGCTTGAGCAGGGAGTAGTAACCGTCTTAGACTCGAGACGAAAAGATCCCCAGGACTATGCGGACATGACTCAAATGCTCGAGAAGTAAGTTAAATCGATCATTATCCACCATATCAGCAACTTTGTTCATTTCCTGATATCAAGTAATTGTTTTGTTTGTCTGGCAGGGTTTGGAGAAAATTCACCACAAAAGCTTCGGGACTGCTGAAGAAGCTGCAATTTAGACACCCGAAAGTAAGTACTATAGTAGCATGTTCCGCACATCTCCTAGTGATTCAAGCGCTAGTTTCATCAATACCATTTAGCATGCTTGCTTATCAGTTAGATTGACCTCTATTTCTTGTAAAGTGGTTGTGCAGGAACAAGGGAATGATTTCTGTGGATACTACGTTTGCGAGTCTATCCGCCACACGACCTGTGAGCGGGGCTACTCTGACGAACAGTATGAAGTGCGTAAGCAATAATATTCACAATTTTATTTTATTACCATCATTTGTGTCGACTCTCATTTATTCATATATATATGTATTGACCCCCTTCTTCAAATTAGATGTTTCGGATGCGGGATGAACTCCTAGCAGAAGATCGTATGCGAGCAATTCAAGAGGAATTGGCGGCATTCTTCCTTGACCACGTGATCGCTGAAAACGGAGAATACTATGTGGACCCTGTGTTCTTACAACTTAATTAGGAGATTATATTGTAAGAGATAATTATTTTATATATGTAGCCGGTAGTGTCAGATAGATATACGAGAACTTGTTGTTCGACCAATCTCTCGGAGAAGGAGAGGTGGTCGATATCACTTCTCTCTGTATGCATATGTTCATGACGATCTTCTGTTTCCTTCATTTGCTTACTAGCTAGCGTGTCTAGTCCTCTCCATACGTATATAGTACGTAGCGTCGACCAAGCACGGAGATAAGAGAAGACACTTCTCTCTATTAATTAGCTAGCTAACACAATATATGAAACACCTAAATTAACCCCCCAAAACCCCCCAACCCCCCCCCCCATTCAAGAAAAAACAAAAACCCCAGCCCCTGAAATGCTGACGCGTGGATGCCTATTGGTCCCGGTTGATGACACCAACCGGGACAAAAGGCCCTGCCTATTGGTCCCGGTTGGTGGCACCAACCGGGACCAAAGGCCCCCCTGCCTGGGCTGGCAGCAGCGGCCACGTGGAGGACCTTCTGTCCCGGTTCGTGTAAGAACCGGGACTAAAGGGTTAGGGCTTTAGTAACGACCCTTTAGTCCCGGTTCGAAAACCGGGACAAAAGGCCCTTACAAACCGGGGTAAAAGCCCCTTTTCCTACTAGTGAGCCACCAGAAAGCGGACGGCAAAGAGGCAGTGGACGGCAAAGGTAGGCTTTGCCATCAGCCAACTCTTTGTCGTCCGCTCGGCAAAGAAGCTTTGTCGTCTGCTAGCGGACGGCAAGGAGGGGGTTTGGCCCACTTGCTGTCAAACCCTAACGGGGCCCCTCTTTGCCGTCCGCTAGCGATGGCAAAGAATGCTTTGCCATCTGCTAGCGGACGACAAAGAAGAGGCAGACGGCAAAGCTTCAAAATTGACATAACGGTCGCGCCCCCACTGTCGCCCTCTCTCTCTCTGACTCCTCTCCTCTTTCCTCCCTCTGCCAACCTGCGCTATCGGTACCACACCCTCCCTGCATCATCGTCGCCGGACCCTCCCCGCGCCGTCGCCGCCCCCTCCCCACCCCGTCGCCGCCCCCTTCCTGCCTCCCCACCCCTCCCGAGCCTCCCCGCCGCCACCTCCCTGCTGCAGCCACGGGTCGACCGCCCCGAGGAGCGCCGCCCGCCGCGGCCCCCTTCCCGCCCCCTCCCCGACCCGTCGCCGCCACCCCTTCTCCTGTGATTTTTTCTGTTGTTTTCTATTTAGTTTAGGTTTTTTAGTTTAATTTTTTTCAGTTTAGTTAGTTTAGGTTCAATTAGTTTAGGTTATTTAGTTTAATTAGTTTAGATTATTTAGTTTAATTAGTTTAGGTTTAATTAGTTTAGTTTATTTAGTTTAAATAGTTTAGGTTTAATTAGTTTAGGTTATTTAGTTAAATTAGTTTAGGTTTTTTAGTTTAGGTTTAGGTTTAATTAGATTAGGTTATATAGTTAGCTAGATAAGATTATATTATATTATATTAGTTTAAGAAGAAGAGGAGGAGGAGGAGGAGGAGGAGAAGAAGAAGAAGAAGAAAAAGAGAAGATGAAAAGAAAAGAGGAAAAAGGAAAAGAAGGAAGAAAAAATAAGAAGAAGAAGAAGAAGAAGAAGAAGAAGAAGAAGAAGAAGAGGAGGAGGAGTTATGTTTTAGATAATAGATATATTAGATATATAGTTAGCTAGATTAGATTATATTATATTAGATTAGTGTTAGGTTTTAGTTAAACTAGAAAAAGGGTCCGTGCGTTGCAGCGGGAGAAAATAAAACCAAACAACCCTAGCCTAATAAGGATGGACCAAGACCCCTGACAAGTCCATCTCCTTGATTTTTTTAGAATGAGTAAACAATTACTCATGGAGTAGGTGGATAATGAGACTACATTCTTTAGCGTAGCTCCAACGGGACAGCACCTATAACGCATGCATCTTCCTTTGTTCTAGCTAGACCAGCAGCCTCCTTGTGTGTTGGACATGGGCAGTGGCAAACATCTTCAGAACTGATTTGATCTCATTAAGGATAGGAAACCGTACGTGTTCACTATTTTAACATGGCATCCGACTCATGTCGTCACTTTTTTTCCTCACACTCTCACCAGCGGTAACCACGGTGCCCACTTGATCACAATGTGTCCGAACATGGTCAATGGCAAGGTGATGAACTGAGCCACTGCATCACACGCCTTCGAGGGTCGGCCCGGCTGAGAAATGATGGTCATGGGACGTCGCTTTAGGACACCAAGGGTTAGCCGGTTCAAGGAACTGGGTAGCGGGACATAAAGCTGGAAGCGCCACTACTTTAGTCTCTCAAGAAACCCATGTGATTGCTCGTTCCAATTCAGAAATCAACAAGGCCTGGCAAATCACACACGACGTGTGCTGTTCTAGCACATCTGGTAACTAATAACAACTACGAAAAACAAAACCTTATAATAAACAAAAGATGATTGCTTTGTTTGTAACGTCATAAATTGATTTTCTCGTATGTGCAGCTACAGACACAACACAATAATAGAAGTAATTTCTTCTAATCACTCTTGGCTCGGGAAATAATGATTTTGACATGGCTTCACACTATTTAAGTGACACGGATTCTGAACACAGGAACTGTGAAAGCTTTTTTTGTTTAGCAAATGCTCCTAATTTTCATTGCAATGGTGTCGAATGTCGATGCATGATGATCTTCTAGCCTATGGTTTTTTCTATGCCATCTGAGCTGAAAGAGGCATTATGTATGTGAAGTGTGGAGAAGAATAGGGTTCAGAGATGATGAAAAATGCAATTTTGCTCTTCAATACTTACGGCTGCAGAATATTCAGCACAACATAATTAGTTTCATTTGATTCGGTTCTCCTAAAGTACTACTAATTTAACCTAAAGTATTACTAATTTAACCATCCATATACTAATTTTTAAGATTACTAACTTACAGGTTAAATGTCTCATCACAAATAAAATGTGTTCAGTTTGTATAAGTGCACAAATTACCCTTGTTTTAGTTTGGCACTTATGACTCCTTTGTAGCTTTTCGAGGCAATACTGACCTATGAGCAAACTTTAGAATATATTTAAATTTTGCATCAAACTGTACATAAATTCTGCTATTTTGTCCTTGAACTAATCTGTTATTATTTTAGTTACTGAATTCTTGAAGGTACATAACCATGTTTAAACAAAGAACATCATAATGTGATATATTACTGAGTTTGGCGAATGGCGGAATCATCCATGACCCATCCATATTACAGATGCAAGTTACCAATGCATATATGATGTTATGCTGCTGAAGAATTATCAGCCACGCTCATAAGGCAAGTGCAAATGTCCAATAGCTTGTATTCCACAACTGATGTATTTCAAAAAGTCTAACTGCACAATGTTGTGACCTGCTGTGAGTCCAAACTAACCAAGGACTCGTCAATTCTGGGATTTAGAAAGTAGAAGCATGGGGCTAAGAAATCAAAAGGTTCTGTTATTGTTTCAAATATTTCTAGGTCACGGGGTAATATTTTCTACATATAGTCAAGAATTGTTTGGAACGGGCTCATATAGTCATGGACTAAATAGAAGAACTTTTAGAGATTGTTCAACGGCCTACCCGAGGGGAGCACGGCAAGCAGGCCGGCATTCCGGCGAAGTCGGCGTTCAAAATGCTGATATGATTTTCGAATAGAGAAATGGTATCATATGGCTTGAGGTGCTCATGTTCTTACCTCTTGTACACCGCACCAAAAATGATGTAATGTAACTAAAAGATTTGCTCGTTACGCCAAGGTCCCATCAGTGTTTCCAGGGCACTACTGTACTCACTGATGGCGTCGAGAGAGGCCAGAACATCCTCCCGAGTGCGGTGGCGAGGAGGGCTTTCCCTTGCCTGGAAAGAAGCAGCGGAGCAGCCATAGACCCTGTCACCCAGATGACCATGTCCATCATCGTCTTGCTCATCTTCTATGTCATCTCTGACCGCTTCCACACCCTGAGCAACCAAGATCAGTAGTGATGATTGAATGATGAACAAGTAGTAACTCACACAAAGAGGAAAGTGATACTGTTAGTTACTTAGTAGTTGAGTTATAGGTTGAATGAATGAATGATGAACACGTAGTAACTCTTGAATGAATAATGAACAAGTAGTAACTCGACTCCGAGGGTCTTGTTGACTCCTCCACGCTTCAGCGGCCCTGCCTGGCTGTTCCCGTCAGCTCCGTCGGTGCTGCCGAAGAATTAGCTCGCGCCTCCAGCTGCTTGAGGACTAATCAGGTTGGCTACCTTTTGAACCTGCACGATAGTGGATTCAGAGCAATTGTCTTGTCGTAAAAAAACAAAAGGGATAGAGCATACCAGAGCAGTCTGTACCGGGCTGCAGTAGGCCTCGTTGCACATGAAGATGCCTTTGATGGGGTGGCTGGTGCCCGCGGCGATGGCCTTGGCGAGCATGCCGTTGTTTCTGTCCACCCGCGATGCCGACGCCGATGGGGGCGGCCTTGATACCCTAGAAGGCGCGGACAAGCAAGAGTCAGACTTGAGAAGCACATCGAGGGATGGCAGGAGCGTGGCTTCGACAACGCCGTAGTTGGGGAGCACGCCGTCCTTGTCTGGCAGCTTGAAGAGGTAATGCAGGCGGTCGAGCTTGATCACGGTCTCGTTCCTTACCAGCAGCCAACCGAACTCGCGGCCGACGTGCACCAGGGTCATCACGCCGTTGTTGAGGTGCACGCCGTCCTTGTCCGGCACCTTGAAGAGGTAGTGCAGGCAGTCGAGCTTGACCACGGGCTTGTCCCTCGCTAGCTGCCAGCCGAGGTCGCGGCCTACCAACATCACGGTCGTCACTCCCACATCCTTCTTGAAGATCCTCACGACTGGCTTGACGAAGAAATCTGATCCGACTCAGTGACACAGCGAGGATGGAGTTGGAGGAGGCTGCGGGTGGCTGCGCCGTCACGGCGATGCCCGGGGGCGGGGCGGCGGAGTGGCTGTGGGCGCGACGCCGCCGTGAGCGGGCAGATCGGGAGGAGGCTCAGACCTCCGAGACCGGTAGACAGTAAAAACGCTAGCGTGCGAGTCAGAATTTTTTTGATAGCTAGGGAGATGAGATCGATCCGAACCAGGTACGTACCGGAAGGTGGAATCGTGGTATTGGTGTGGGACTTCATCCTATAGCGGTTTTTTCCTTTTCTAGTTTATAAATCTAATTTTAAATCTCAGCCGTTAATCTTTAAGGTTATCATAGAATCAACGAATATAAATGGATGATGTATAGAGAACTATGAAAGTCTCCGTCCTTTAATATTAGGTAAAGATAGTCATAATTAAAGGAAGTAAAAAAAGATGAAAAAAGAAGAAGAAAAGTAGAATAAGAAGAAGGGGGGAGAAGAAGGGGGGAGAAGAAGAAGAAGAAGAGGAGGAGGCGGAGGAGGAGAGAAGAAGAATAAGAACAAAAAGAGGAGAAGATGAGAAGAAAAGAGGAAAAAGGATTGTAGGTTAGTTTTTTCTTCTTCTTCTTCATAGAAGAAGAAAGTTTAGGTTAGTGGTTGGTTTAGGTTAGTGCTAGCTAGGTTGAGGGGTCGACGATCGAGGGGAATATATATTATTAATTAGTTCATGTTATTAGGTATTCAATATTTTATTATGTTCATGATGATGATACACAGTTAAATTTTTTATTATGTTTATGTTGTACTAATTTCGTTTACTCTTTGTCATTGCAGTTGCTAACAGATGGTGGGCGCGGGTCGAGAGCGCTCCGAGCCTCCTTCCTCGGCGCGTGCTGGGAGGGGTGCTGTTATTCCACCCCAGCACCATCGGAGAGCACTTGTAGACAGCATGCAGACACCGGCGGGCGCTTCTTCTTCGGCGGGGAGAGGTCAGGGGAAGACGAAGAGGGGTGCAGCTAGAGGTGGACGTGGTGGCGCAAGAGGTAGGAAGGCTGTTGCGCCTTCCTCGCCGCCACCCCTAGCTGATTTTCCGGACCACCGGAGTGCTCCGTATCAGGTGGACCCGTCAGACTTGGACCCGTCTCCGACTCCGGTCCACAAGCCTCGGGTCGCCGAGCCTTCGTCCCACGAGACTCGTGCCCCAGAGTTTTCATCCCACGAGACTTCGGTCCTAGAGTCTTAGTCCCACGTGACTCCGGAGACTAGTGGCCATGCTGATGGCGAGGAGACCTGGTCTGACGATAGTTTTTGCGAGGGCGAGCTGGTTGAGCAGGGCAAGAAGGTGTACCAGCATGGTGGTACGAAGCTCCCGGCCATGCCGGTGACCCATGATTAGAGGTGGTTGATGGAGCCTAACGGGGAGAAGTAAGTGCATTTACTCTTTTTTAACCTTTGTCCTTCATGTTTATTCAAATTAATATCTAATGTGTTGGCCTTGTCATACTACAGGGGTTGGATACACGCCGATGGTGTCCGCAGGCCCAACCAGGTCCTTGTTATGCTTTGCCGGCACCACTTCCCGGGGTGGGTCACGTTGCCCGGTGAGGGTCAGGTTCCACACCTAGCACTGAGCTGGGAGCTATACGTGGCTACCCGGGCCCCGCCGGAGGAGAGGGTCAACGGTGTCTTGTGTGAGACGGTGGCCGACATTGTGAGGCGGCGGTTTTGGGTAATTTCTCCTTTCCAGAATTAAAAATCAACATTACCTAGTGATTGTACTAATCAGTGTTGTCTTGTTCGATTGCAGACCTTCTACAGGTGTTCTGAGGAACACGAGGCGGAGGCGGCTATGGTTCTCGAAGCCGAGTGCAAGCGCCTACTTCAGAACTTACAGCACGAGACTAAGGTGCAGGCTGCTCGAGACTACTACGCCTCGACTAACATTAGGAGGGCCAAGAAGAAGTGTCGCAGCAAGTATTTGAGTAAGGAGAAGTACATGAAGGTAATTACCTATTCTTAAGGCCTTGTACTTAGTTTCCTTGATTTCATTCGTAGGCGTAGCGCTGAAATTTCTCTTTGCCTAACTTAGGTGCCCCGAGATGGTGTGCAGATAGGATGGACTGTTGGGAGGCGATGGTGGATGAGTGGTGCTCTCCCTGGCTAGCCGTCCACAACAAGGTCAGGTCTAAGCGTGCCCAAATGCAAGGTGTGCCACACCATCAAGGGAGCTCCAACCTATTTGAGTACGGGGATCACTGGGTATGTGGTTTGAGCCCTTAACGATTCATGCAATTTCATTCTTCATGCTAGCTTGAGCCCTTAACTAAAATGTTGTTCCTCTCTTTTAGGCGAAACACAACAAGAAGGAGGTGCCACCGTTGAACGAACTCTATGCCATGGCCCATACTGCCCCGTACAAGAAGGCCAAGGTATTCTCTGAGGATGACCTTGATCATCCAGAGAGCTTCACCAACATCTCCTCCCACAACAAGCTCGTGAGGTACAGAGACGTTGGGAAGAAGAAGAAAGGGGAGGACTTTAACCCGAGCCAGAGTCCTTTTGATCCAGAGATCGTGATGCTATCTGGTGACGGGAGGTACCATGGCTCGGTAGCCATTTGGGATGGACTCATACTTGTCCTAGAACTCCCCGGGAGATCAAGAAGCGCCAGACGAGCTCCGATCCTGAGATACCGCCTCATCCACGTCCAATGGAGCTTTCCATCGAGGCTAGGGCCCATGAGATTCTGGCGGAGGCCAACAGGCAGGCTAGTTGATAACCCACAAGTATAGGGGATCAATTGTAGCTCTTTTCAATAAGTAAGAGTGTCGAACCCAACGAGGAGCAGAAAGAAATGACAAGTAGTTTTCAGTAAGGTAATGTCTGCAAGTGCTGAAACCGTAAGTAGCGAGTAGTTTGATAGCAAGATAATTTGTAACAAGCAGGTAACGATAATTGTAACAAGTATGCAGCAAGGTAGCCCAATACTTTTGAGGCAAAGGACAGGCCAAAACGGTCTTTTATAATAAGTAAAGCGTTCTTGAGGGTACACGGGAATTTCATCTAGTCACTTCCATCATGTTGGTTTGATTTGTGTTTGCTACTTTGATAATTTGATATGTGGGTGGACCGGTGCTTAGGTGTTGTTCTTACTTGAACAAACCTCCTACTTATGGTTAACCCTCCGGCAAGCATCCGCAACTACGAGAAAAGTATTAAGAATAAATTATAACCATAGCATTAAACTCTAAGATCCAATCGGTCCCTCATGGAATAGTGCATAAACTGGGGTTTAAGATTCTGTCACTCTCGCAACCCACCATCTATTTACTACTCCACAATGCATTCCCTTAGGCACAAATATGGTGAAGTGTCATGTAGTCGACGTTCACATGACACCACTAAGGGAATCACAACATACATACTATCAAAATATCGAACACATATCAAGTTCATATGATTACTTGCAACATGATTTCTCCCGTGACCTCAAGAACAAAAGTAACTACTCACAAATAATAAACATGTTCATGATCAGAGGAGTATTAAATAGCATAATGGATCTGAACATATAATCTTCCATAAAATAAACCATATAGTAATCAACTACAAGATGTAATCAACACTACTAGTCACCCCCTAGCACCAATCTATAGTTCCGGTAACAAGATTAAATACAAGAGATGAACTAGGGTTTGAGATGAGATGGTGCTAGTGAAGATGTTGATGGAGATTTCCCTCCCCAAGATGGGAGAGTTGTTGGTGATGATGATGACAATGATTTCCCCCTCCGGGAGGGAAATTCCCTCGGCAGAATCGCTCCACCGGAGGGCAAAAGTGCTGCTGCCGAAGTTCCGCCTCGAGACGGCGGCGCTCCGCCCCCAAAGTCTTCTCCTTACTTTTTCTAGGTAAAAATGACATATACCAGAAGATGGGCACCGGAGGTGGGCCGAGGTGGCCATGACCCACCAGTGCGTGCCAGGGGGGCCTGGCGCGCCCAGGTGGGTTGTGCCCACCTGGTGGCCTCCCTCTGGGAGTTATTGGCTCCAATATTTCTTAAATAATCCATAAAAATTCTCCGTAAAGTTTCAGCTTGTTTGGAGTTGTGCAGAATATATAGGTGGCCTGACGTAGCTTTTTCAGGTCCAGATTTCCAGCTGCCAGAATTCTCCCTCTTGGTGTGTACCTTGCAAATTATGAGAGAAAAGGCATTAGAATTACTCCAAAAAGCATTATTATGGATAAAAACATTGTAAATAATAGTAAGAAAACATGATGAAAAATGGACGTATCAACTCCCCCAAGCTTAGACCTCGCTTGTCCTCAAGCGAAAACCGAAATCGAAAAACATGTCCACATGCTTTGAGAGAGAGGTGTCGATAAAAACAAAATACGGACATAGAAGCATCATGTTGATTATTATAACAGCAACAAATTTAAAGATAATACTTTTATCATAGAACTTCTATCATACACTTCCCATGAATAAGTAACAGTTCATCACATAATCGAAGTATAAAGAAAAAACTCTATTAGAAACCAACAAACTATGTTCTGAGTGAACCTTGCAACTACAGTTGATCATCTTTCCAGGAAGGGTCACGTGTCGGAGCCTTTAGGAAAGTCCACATACTCAACCATCATATAGTCTTCTATGATTGCTAACACTCACCTTGTACACATGAGCAAAACGTTTCAACTGGACACATAGAAAGATAGGGGCTTATAGCTTTGCCTCCCAACATAATCACCTCAAGGGTGATGTCAACAATAATAACTTATGCTATCTATATTCAACTGGACATACGTGTCTAGATCTTTCCTCACCACATGATGCTTGCCAAAAGAGAAAAATAAAAGGAATAGAAGGAAAACTTTGACTCTTTGGATAAAACTAAATACATAATAGTAAAATATAGGCCCTTCGCAGAGGGAAGCATAGGTTGCATGCACTTATTTGTTTGTATGCTCAATCCCTTAGTGCAAAAGAACGTCACGTTACATTGCCCCTTAAGATGACAACCTTTATTATGCAGTTTGTCACTTCTATTCTTTGTCATCCAAGTTCGTGCAACGCTCAATTTTCTCTCACACTAAACAATCTCAGAAATTTAGAAGCAATTTTTATTGCCTTTTTTGCATCGATGACAACTTACTTGAGGCATCTTGCTTAATCCCTAGGTAGGTATGGCGGATACTTGAAAAAGATTTGGGTTTAAGGGTTTTTGGATGCACAAGTAGTATCTCAACTTAGTGCGGAATTTTTGCCTAGCAAAGATAGGGGGCAAGCACCAAATGTTGAAGGATCTATGACAGTATGACTTCTATGTGAATATAAGCAAACATAAACCATTACGTTGTCTTCCTTGTCCAACGTCAACAATTTTGGCATATAATATTTTGATGAGGGCTCACAATCACAAAAGATTTCTAGGATAGTATATTTATATGTGAATCTTCCCTTCCCTTATTAATTCTCGCATGAGTTGCATCATTGACTAATGCTATGTTTGTCAATATCTAATAAAATTTTCTTACTTATACTTTTCCTTATGTTGTGCTATCACCTACCATAGGATTAGTATATGATCTTATTGATTTATTTGCTTTCTTTCTTTTGTTTTCTTTTCTTTATTTCTTTTCTTTATTTTCAACCTGAAAGTAAAGAAAGTAAAAACTCAAACTAACTTTATTATATAACTTGCACACGATTACAATGATAGATCACTAAGCAAACTCACAAAGAAAGGATCGAACTAAACTTTATTTGATCTAAAGCAAAAGATTGAACTAAGATAAGTAAAATCAAAAAGGTAGTGGGATGATACGTTACCGGGGCACCTCCCCCAAGCTTGGCGGAAGCCAAGGGGTGTGCCCATACCCGATACTTAGTTCTCCTTTGGTGGTGAAGAAGATGGTGGTGGTGAAAATTGTTCCTTCAACTTTTACATATTGTAGTTGAGGAGAGCAATTTCCTCCTTTAAAGCATCGACCTCTGACTCCAGCTTCAAGATCTTGTCACATAAATCTCCTTTGCTTTTCTGCTAAAATCGAGAACGAATAGATCGATATTAAAGAGGTTAGATCTCTTAGGAAGACTTGACTTCTTGAACACCACATGCATATCCCCAGGTTGAGGTAGAGGAACATCCTCTTCCTCCTAGCTCGAATCGTCGATTCTCATCAAGTGAGCATCCTCCTCGTCATCCGTGGTCCGACCATAGGAGATAAGTCCCCATAGGTCTTGGGGTCAGCAACGAGATGTGAGACATAGCTCTCTCCATCGGAGTCTTGAGATGACATATTTTCAAAACTGCGCAGAAAACAGCAAGAAAAGAGAACAGATGATTTCTTCGCGATATGGTGGTTAACAGGTTCGGAAGTATATATAGATTTTTTATCTTGATGGACAAGTATACGGAAGAAAATCGGAGTCCGGAAGGTGTCCCAGGTGGGCACAACCCACCTGGGTGTGCCATGCATGCCTGGCGCGCCCTGGTGTCTTGTGCCCACCAGGGGACGCTTCATGGAAGTTTCTTTATTTCCAAAATTCTAAAATATTCCAAAACTGATAAAAAATATTTTTGCGGATTTTTGGGAGTCAGTTTACTTATCGTATCACGTACCTCCTTATTTTGACGATTCTGGAGTGTTCCGGAAGGACTCTTTTATGTGTTCTTTCGGTGTCAAAGTTTGGATAATCTTGCTTTCAACATTAATAAGCGTACCTGAGATATAATGCTTTATCCGTTGCCCATTGGCAACTTTCGGGTTAGTACCTTCGGAGTTATTTATTTTGATGGCTCCAGACCGGTAAACCTCCTCGATGACATATGGGCCTTCCCATTTTGAGAGGACTTTGCCTGCAAAGAACCTGAAACGAGAGTTGTACAAAAGAACATATTCTCTAACTTTGAACTCACGTTTAATTCTTTTGTCATGCCATCTTTTAACTTTTTCTTTGAATAACTTTGCATTTTCATAAGTTTGGGTTCTCCATTCTTCTAGTGAGCTAATATCAAATAGCCTCTTTTCACCAGCATGTTTGAAATCATAGTTGATCTCTTTCACTGCCCAGTATGTTTTATGTTCTAACTCAAGAGGCAAATGACAAGCTTTTCCATAAACCATTTTATAAGGAGACATACCCATAGGATTTTTATATGCTGTTCTATAAGCCCAAAGTGCATCATCTAATTTCTTAGACCAATTCTTCCTGGACCTATTAACAGTCTTTTGCAAAATTAATTTTATTTCTCTATTGGTAAGCTCAACTTGACCACTAGACTGAGGATGATAGGGTGATGCAATTCTATGGTTAACATCATACTTAGCAAGCATCTTACGAAAAGCACCATGAATAAAGTGTGAACCACCATCAGTCATTAAATATCTAGGGACTCCAAACCTTGGGAAAATAACTTCCTTAAGCATTTTAATAGAGGTGTTGTGATCAACACTACTAGTTGGAATAGCATCTACCCATTCAGTAACATAATCTACAGCAACCAAAATATGTGTATACCCATTAGAGGAAGGAAAAGGTCCCATATAATCAAATCCCCAAACATCAAATGGTTCAATAGCAAGTGAATAATTCATAGGCATTTCTTGACGCTTACCAATATTACCTATTCTTTGGCATTCATCACAAGATGAGACATACTTACGAGCATCCTTGAAGAGAGTAGGCCAATAAAATCCAGATTGCGATACCTTATGAGCAGTTCTATCTCCAGCATGATGCCCTCCATACGGTTCGGAGTGACATTTCCGTAGGATTTGTCCCTGTTCATGCTCAGGTACACAACGTCCGATAATACCATCTACTCCTTCTTTATAAAGATGTGGGTCATCAAGCACATTTGCAAGCCTAGACAAGTTATCAGCTATGGGTTTCTCAACTCCTTTTCTATCAATAATATGCAAATCAAATTCTTGTAACAAGAGAACCCAACGAATAAGTCTAGGTTTCGCATCTTTCTTTTCCATAAGATATTTAATAGTAGCATGGTCTGTGTGAACAGTTACTTTGGAATCAACAATATAAGGTCTAAACTTATCACAAGCAAACACCACTACTAAAAATTCTTTTTTAGTAGTAGCATAATTTCTTTGAGCACTGTCTAGAGTTTTACTAGCATAATGAATAACATTCAATTTCTTATCAACTCTTTGTCCTAGAACAACACCAATAACATAATCATTAGCATCACACATAATTTCAAAAGGCAAGTTCCAATCAGGTGGTTGAACAATGGGTGCAGAGATTAAAGCTTTCTTGAGTGTTTCAAAGGCTTCTAAACAATCTCATCAAAAACAAAAGGAATATCCTTTTGCAAAAGATTAGTGAGAGGCCTAGAAATTTTAGAGAAGTCTTTAATAAACCTTCTATAGAAACCAGCATGACCTAGGAAACTACGAATACCTTTTATGTCCTTAGGACATGGAATTTTCTCAATTGCATCAACCTTAGGTTGGTCCACTTCAATACCTCTTTCAGAAATTTTATGACCCAAGACAATGCCTTCATTAACCATAAAGTGGCACTTCTCCCAATTCAAGACAAGATTTGTTTGTTCACATCTCTGCAAAACTCGATCAAGATTGCTTAAACAATCATCAAAAGACTTCTCATAAACAGAAAAGTCATCCATGAAAACCTCAATAATCTTTTCACAAAAGTCAGAGAATATAGCCATCATGCATCTTTGAAAGGTAGCAGGTGCATTACATAAACCAAAAGGCATACGTCTATAAGCATAAGTTCCAAAAGGACAAGTAAAAGTGATCTTTTCTTGATAAGGTTGAGAAACATGTATTTGTGAAAAGCCAGAATATCCATCAAGGAAGCAAAAGTGTGTGTGCTTAGATAATCTTTCAAGCATTTGATCAATAAAAGACAAAGGGTAATGATCTTTTCTAGTAGCTTTATTTAATTTTCTGAAATCAATTACCATTCTATAACCTGTAACAATTCTTTCTGGAATAAGTTCATTCTTATCATTAGGAACAACAGTAATACCTCCCTTCTTAGGGACACAATGAACAGGACTTACCCATCTACTATCAGCTACAGGATAGATTATACCTGCTTACAGAAGTTTTAATATTTCCGTTCTTACCACCTCTTTCATCTTCGGATTTAACCGATGTTGGTGATCAACAACTGGTTTAACATCAGGTTCCATATTAATTTTGTGCTGACATAGAGTGGGACTAATGCCCTTTAAATCATCAAGAGTATATCCAATAGCAGCTTGGTGCTTCCTTAGAACTTTCAATAATATTTCTTCTTCATGTTCTAAAAGGTTAGCACTAATAATAACAGGATATATCTTCTTTTCATCAAGATAAGCATATTTCAAAGTGTCTGGCAATTGTTTTAATTCAAACACAGGATCACCTTTAGGTGGAGGAGGACCTCCAAGAGTTTCAATAGGCAAATTGTGTTTAAGTAGAGGACGTTGTTCAAAGAAAATATTATCTATTTCATTTCTTTCATGCATTTGAAAATCATTTTCATGATCTAGTAAGTATTGTTCTAGAGGATCAGTAGGTGGCACAACAATAGAAGCAATACCAATTAATTCATCCTTACCAGGCAATTCTTTTTCGTGATTATTTCTACTAAACTTGGAAAAATTAAACTCATGAGACTCATCACCAAAACTAACACTAATAGTTTGTTTCTTGCAATCTATCTTAGCATTAATTGTGTTCAAGAAAGGTCTACCAAAAATAATGGCACAGAAGTCATCTTGTGGGGAACCAAGAACAAGAAAATCAGTAGGGTATTTTATTTTCCCACACAAGACTTCAACATCTCTAACAATCCTACAAGGTGATATGGTGTCTCTATTAGCAAGTTTAATAGTAACATCTATGTCTTCTATCTTTGCAGGTGCTATGTCTTTCTTAATTTCTTGATATAAAGTGGAAGGAATAGCACTCACACTAGCACCCATGTAACATAAACCATGATAACAGTGATCTCCTATTTTAACTGAGATGACAGGCATGCCAACAACTGGTCAATGTTTATCCCTTTTATTGGGTTTAGCAAATCTAGCAACTTCTGCACAAAAGTAAATAACATGCCCATCTATATCTTCCTCTAAGAGATCTTTAACCATAGCAACATTAGGTTCCACCCTAATTTGTTCATCTGGTTCAGGTGTTCTAGCATAGCTTTTGTTAACCACAGTTGAAACTTTAGCATGTTCCTTTATCCTAACAGGAAAAAGGGGTTTCTCAATATAAGCAGTAGGAACAACTGGATCAACATTATAGAGTATAGTTTCTTCTTTGACTGGTATCGGTTCTTTAGTTTCTTCTTTAATAGGTGGGTGATATTTAAACCACTTCTCTTTAGAGAGTTCAACATGAGTAGCAAATAATTCACAAAAGGAGGCTACTATCTCAGAGTCTAGTCCATATTTAGTGCTAAACTTTTGAAAAGTACCGATATCCATAAAAGATTTAACACAATCATACTTAAGCTTTATACCTGACTCTTTACCTTCGTCGAGTTCCCAATCTTCATACTTGCGTTTAATTCTTTCCAAAAGATCCCTCTGGAATTCAATAGTTTTCTTCGTAAAAGAACCAACACAAGAAGTATCCAGCATGGTTTAATCATTACGAGAAAGCCAAGCATAAAAGTTCTGAATAATAATTTCTCTTGAGAGCTCATGATTGGGACATGAATATAACGTTAATTTAAGCCTCCCCCAAGCTAGAGCGATACTTTCTCCTTCACAAGGCCAAAATTCTTATCTTATATTGACTAACTGGAAGCACCATACGAGGCTCCACGTTAATTCTAGACAAACAACAATAATAACCGTAGGATTGTTTAATATGCGACTAGGATTAAAAGAAATCTACACGTTTAACATAAGAATCCTGTGAGATTACACAATAGACACGGGACCATCCGCAAGTCAAATGAAAAAAAATTGTGTCCTAGACACGTTACGGCCAGCCACCAAGGAAAAGCAATAAAAAAAGACCACAATACCAACACGTTTCCATGGATGGATCGGACTGTGAGGATCTAATCTTTTTCACACATCATAAGTTTCACGTAAACAGATATTTGATAAACACGTTTCCATGGAGAGAAGAAAGTTAACTTTTACTCTCTTTAGGATATAATACAGTGCCTGATTTTGTCAATTATTTTCTGTTGTCTCCCTTGTTGGCCAATTTCTTCTCACCTGGATGTTGTGAGGTTCTGTAAAAGTCTGTGAATGTAGCCAAAAAGCGAAAAGATAAACATTGAAGTTATGCATAGTCATGTGACCTACTTCAATGCTTATATTTTTATGGATATTAGCTTCATGATATATCCCACAAAAAAGCTTCAGCGTATATATTTTCCCAATAAATTTTACGTATGCAATTTGTGGACTAAAAATTTCTAACTCTAATTATGACCTATACAATTCAAAAAATATTTCCTAGCTTCGGTGATGACCTATATAAGCCGTTTTGTATTGTTTTTTCTTCAAATAACATATATAAACGAAACTGTAATCTTAACCCGTATTGCATTAGAATATTTTAATTTCTCAGGGACTGAGCAAATGTTATTTCTGAGTCAACAAAGTTGCAACATAAAAAAGAGAGTAAAGGACGTGTGACATCTATGTGCATGTCTCAAAGACTAAAATCCACATGATTTTTAAGTTTTGTAACCATATAATTCTTCGTCAATAAAGAATCAACACTTCTCATCATTTACTAATGGATAAGAATTTATATATAGACTAAAAAATTTACACTCACAACCATTTATAATACGTCATGCCCTAGGAGAGGAATAATGACTTAAACTACTCTGAAAGGGCATAACTGTTTTTTAATTGCCGCTCAGCAAACAACAATCCCAATTATCTCAAATTGATAATGGTAACTGGGACAAAATTTACAGTTGCTAAAATTGTGTCGTTTTACCAAAATATTAATCAATTGGTATCTTTCTATTTTTCAATCATGCATCATTTTTGCCAATAATTTTTCCCCCATAGATAGTTTTTTAATAATTTTTGAATTACACCGTGAATTAGGCACCATTTTCTACTGTACATACATCAATTTATACATTGGCACTAATTATGGTTGTGCATTGATTGAAAGAATAAACAATGTGACCGTGATTTTAAAAGTTTTTGGACTCAAGTCTCTAGCCCGTGCAGCTGTACGGGTTGATGACTAGTATTTACTAATTGGAAGCACCATACGAGGCTCCACGTTAATTGTAGACAAACAACAATAATAACCGTAGGATTGTTTAATATACGACTAGGATTAAAAGAAATCTACACGTTTCACATAAGAGTCCTATGAGATTACACAATAGACACGGGACCATCCGCAAGTCAAAAGAAAAAAAACGTGTCCTAGACACGTTACGGCTAGCCACCAAGACACGTTACGGCCAGCCACCAAGGAAAAGCAAGAAAAAAGGACCCCAATACCAACACATTTCCATGGATGGATCGGACTGTGATAATCTAATCTTTTTCACACATCATAAGCTTCACGTAAACAGATATTTGATGCATGTACAGAGAAGTCGCCAAGACGTTCCGCCGAGAACGATTTGATCGTAGCCGGCCGAAGCAAGATCATCTACGTGCGCCTAATGGCTGCAGACGTGCGTATGTAGATAAAATCAATCAAGCAGCCTGCATGCCAGCTTATTATACTTTAGAATGTTAGCAATACTGAACCCTATAACAAATCTGATGCATGTGATCTATTTATTTTCAAATATTTACGTGTTTATAGGAGCGGCCAATCCAAAGATGAATTGGGGGTCTGCATGTGTATATGGACCACATTCAGTCATAATACAGGATGCATACGTGCAAGTGATACGTATCGTGTTCTAAAAAAATTAAGATTTTTTTCCACAAACAATAGAGTTAACTCGGACTGTCATGGAAAAAAATATTATTTAATATGGACCATAAAAAAACAAAAAGTTTTGGGAAACACCCGCAAGAAAAGAAAGTAAACTTTTACTCTCTTTAGGATATAATACAGTGCATGATTTTGTTAATTATTTTCTGCTGTCTCCCTTGGTGGCCAACTTCTTCTCACCTGGATGTTGTGAGGTTCTGTAAAAGTCTGTGAATGTAGCCAAAAAGCGAAAAGATAAACATTGAAGTTATGCATAGTCATGTAACCTACTTCAATGCTTATATTTTTATGGGTATTAGCTTCATGATATATCCCACAAAAAAGCTTCAGCGTATATATTTTCCAAATAAATTTTTACGTATGCAATTTGTGGACTAAAAATTTCTAACTCTAGTTATGACCTATACAATTCAAAAAATATTTCCCAGCTTTGGTAATGACCTATATAAGCCGTTTTGTATTGTTTTTTTTTCAAATAACATATATAAACGAAACTGTAATCTTAACCCGTATTGCATTAGAATATTTTAAATTTTAATTTCTAAGGGACTGAGCAAATGTTATTTCTAAGTCAACAAAGTTGCAGCATAAAAAAGAGAGTAAAGGACGTGTGACATCTATGTGCATGTCTCAAAGACAAAAATCCACATGATTTTTAAGTTTTGTAACCATATAATTCTTCGTCAATAAAGAATCAACACTTCTCATCATTTACTAACGGATAATAATTTATATATAGACTAAAAAATTTACACTCACAACCATTTATAATACGTCATGCCCTAGGAGAGGAATAATGACTTAAACTACTCTGAAAGGGCATAACTGTTTTTTAAATTGCCGCTCAGCAAACAACAATCCCAATTATCTCAAATTGATAATGGTAACTGGGACAAAATTTACAATTGCTAAAATTGTGTCGTTTTACCCAAATATTAATCAATGTGTATCTTTCTATTTTTCAATCATGTTTCATTTTTGCCAATAATTTTTCCACCATAGATAGTTTTTTTATAATTTTTGAGTTACACCATGAATTAGGCACCATTTTGTATTGTACATACATCAATTTATACGTTGGCACTAATTATGGTTGTGCATTGATTGAAAGGCTAAACAATGTGACCGTGATTTTAAAAGTTTTTGGACTCAAGTCTCTAGCCCATGCAGCTACACGGGTTGATGACTAGTTATATATGTAATTCCGATCACGATGAACTAGATGCATGGGATAATTTTTTTGGTGGAACTCTAATTTTAAACGATTCCAATTCCATGATCCAATATCATCGCATAGCCTATTCCATGCCAATGCTTTTCCCTTCAAATATAAAGGGAAAACCTTTTTCATCACCTCATCTCCGGGTAAACCTGCAAGCTTGAACAATCCACAAATTTGTTCTACATATATCAAGTGCATATCAGGATGTTCTGTTCCATCTCCTGCATAAAGATTAGCTAGCAGTTGTTCTATCATATCCGAAGGAATTTCATATTCAATATTTTCAGTAGGTGCGGTAGGTTGAGGGGTAATTGATTGTGGTTCCGGACGAGGTGAAGATACCCCGAATAAACCCCTCAAAGGATAGTTTTCCATAGTAACAAGTGTCAATAAATTTCAGCACACTATATAAATGTTTTCTTACCGAATTCCACTTACCAAAGGCGCTTCACTCCCCGGCAACGGCAACAGAAAATAGCGTTGATGACCCACAAGTATAGGGGATCAATTGTAGCTCTTTTAGATAAGTAAGAGTGTCGAACCCAACGAGGAGCAGAAGAAAATGACAAGTAGTTTTCAGTAAGGTAATGTCTGCAAGTGCTGAAACGGTAAGTAGCGAGTAGTTTGATAGCAAGATAATTTGTAACAAGTAAGTAACAATAATTATAACAAGTATGCAACAAGGTAGTCCAATCCTTTTGAGGCAAAGGACAGGCCAAAACGGTTTCTTATAATAAGCAAAGCTTCCTTGAGGGTACACGGGAATTTCATCTAGTCACTTCCATCATGTTAGTTTGATTTGTGTTCGCTACTTTGATAATTTGATATGTTGGTGGACCGGTGCTTAGGTGTTGTTCTTACTTGAACAAACCTCCTACTTATGATTAACCCTCCCGCAAGCATCCGCAACTATGAGAAAAGTATTAAGAATAAATTCTAACCATAGCATTAAACTCTAGGATCCAATCGGTCCCTTATGAAATAGTGCATAAACTGGGGTTTAAACTTCTGTCACTCTCGCAACCCACCATGTATTTACTACTCCACAATGCATTCCCTTAGGCCCGAATATGGTGAAGTGTCATGTAGTCGACGTTCACATAACAACACTAAGAGAATCACAACATACATACTATCAAAATATCGAACACATATCAAGTTCACATGATTACTTGCAATATGATTTCTCCCGTGACCTCAAGAACAAAAGTAACTACTCACAAATAAGAAACATGCTCATGATCAGAGTAGTATTAAATAGCATAATGGATCTGAACATGTAATCTTTCACCAAATAAACCATATAGTAATCAACTACAAGATGTAATCAACACTACTAGTCACCCCCTAGCACCAATCTATAGTTCCGGTAACAAGATTGAATACAAGAGATGAACTAGGGTTTGAGACGAGATGGTGTTGGTGAAGATGTTGATGGAGATTGCCCTCCCAAAGATGTGAGAGTTGTTGGTGATGATGATGACGATGATTTCCCCCAGCAAAATCGCTCCGTCGGAACGCAAAAGTGCTCCTACCCAAGTTCCGCCTCGAGACGACGACGCTCCACCCCCGAAGTCTTCTCCTTATTTTTTCTAGATAAAAATGACTTATATATCAGAAGATGGGCACCGGAGGCGGGCCGAGGAGGCCACAACCCACCAGGGTCCTGGCGCCCTCCCCTCCCCACCCTCCCTCGCCGTATCTGCTCTCCTCGACCTCATCTCCACGTTGTCCGCCTCCGTCGCGTCCACCCCGCCGTTCCCGCACAGCTCCCGCTACAGCGACCCCGCCTTCCGCTGCTGGCACGAGAAGCTCGCCGACTCCGTCAACGAGCTGATCGCCCCGATTACAGCGACCGCCGAGTAACCCTCGGACCGCGCAGGCGCCGAGGTCGAGCTCGCACCGTACCTCCTCGACTCCTTCGGCAACGGCTCCCGCATCGACTACGACACGGGGCACGAGACCAAGTTTTCCGCCCATCTCCTCCCCGGCGGCTCCCGTGATTCCTGCTCCGGGATCCAGGGAAGGCCAGCGGCTTCCTCTCGGCAATGGCCAACAGGGCCAAGGGCGGCGGCGGGTTGCGCGCCCGCGAGCTCGGACCCGGGCGTCTGGCGCCCGTGCGTGCTGGCACCTCGAGGGGCTCGACGTCGGCCTCCTGCTGCACACCCGGGGACGTGCTTGAAGGCTGCAGCACTACGGGTCGTGAGCGGACCAGAGGAGACGCACGATGAGACCGTGCGCGTGCTCGGACGAGGCGAGGTAGCATTGAACGACGAGTTGAGAAACGACAGCGACCACTGGGGCTTGGAGCTTGTCGGGGAGGGCCCAGGAGGAGGCGGAGCTTGACGCTGGGATGTCCAGGAGGTCGTCATTGACGCTACGAACCAGACGGAGTCTAGGATGAGGGCTGAAGGAGTCTTCCAGTGCCTAATTTGATGGTGGTGTGCCATGACCGAGGTTGGAGAAGGAGGTCGCTGCCGACGGCTATGGCGCGTCCCTGCCTCAATTAGTGAAGCAGGAGTGAGAGGGAGACAGCGCGAGGCGGATGGACATGATGTTGAAGCTCGTGGTTGTCTTCAGCTACGTCAGTGACAAGTGGCGGCCATGGCGGTGCTCGGTTTGGCCACGGTGGAGAAAAATAGAGAAATGGCAGTGCTCTAGCGGCCGCAAGCCGCGTACCGAGGACCGCGTGTCGCACGTTGGCATGGCGGACAAGCGCGTCGCGGCCAGCCTGGAGCGTGACCGGGATCTCTCGGCCACGGCCACGGCCCCGGTGTCTAGGCGGACCAAGACAGCGGAGGCTGCGGCGAGGGCGTTTGAGATGTATAGCCGCGCCTCTTCCCAATGGGCTTGTCGTTTCAGCTTGGCGGCAACCTCCCCGATAAGCATCGAAGAGCTCTAGGAGCGGGACAGGGCCGAGGCGCTGAGCACCGCTGCGGAACTGGAAGAAGGTGACCAGTGGGTTGCTGAGTTGCTCAAGATGTACAAGGCTGAAGTGCTTGAGAAGGTGCCCATCATGCAGCTTTTCCTCTTTGGCTCACTTATCAAATGGTATGGATCCTGAACACTCTTTAATCATGGTGTAAGTTTATCTGATGCGAACTATTGGATCCTGTTAGTTGATACGTGAATCTTCTATCCAGGAAATAGACGTCAGATTTGTTGAATTTTATCTCTGTTCTTTTCGCACTGTAGCTCGTCACGCTGTTGTCGTCGACAGCAGGTTAGTTCAGATTATTCAGTAGACAGTTTTTTTTTCTTTTGATAAAAGTAGTTGTCCTGGTCATCGCCTAACGATTCAGGACCGATTCCTGTGGACACACGATGCCGCTCGTGGGATGGCGCGAGACTTACGGATCGTGAGGTTTCACCCTTTGCTTGTAATTCTGAATAAGAGAAGCGAAGAACAACGAAAAGTTGCAGACTGAACGCAACACAAAAAACACCCTGTGTCATCGTCTCTGTGAGTTCATCCATTATTCGTGTGAGTGATTCAGATCCTGTGATAACAAGTGGTACCAAAGCCTCTGAATCGCCATGGTTGGTACACCACCACCGGCAGCAGCTGCTGGATCCAAATCGCCCACCGGCGGGCCACGTCGTATGCGCTCACCGAGCCGCGGACGGAGCAGGATGCGGAGAGGCGGCGGCGGTGAAGTGGTGGTGAGGGAGACAATCGTGAGGGAGACCGGCGGCGGCGCCGTCTCGTGGCAAGTCCTCACGAAGACGAACTACATGGAGTGGGCCATCCTGATGCGCGTCAAGATGCTGGGTGCGGGACTCTGGGAGGCCATCGAGCCCGGCGACGCACCGGAGCGGCAGGAGAGGCAGGCCCTGGGCGCCATCCTGAGCTTAGTGCCGCCTGAGATGGTCCAGATCCTGGCTGCCAATGACGATGCAAAGGTAGCCTGGGACACAATCAAGACGCTCCGCGTCGGCGTGGATCGCATGCGGGAAGCACGTCGACAGAAGCTGCGGAAGGATTTCGATGCGCTCGCGTTCAAGGCCGGGGAGAATGTCGAGGACTTCTCTCTCCGTGTCTTGAGTGTGGTCACGGAGCTGCAGGCTCTTGGAGACACCACCTCCGAGCTCACGACGTGCAGAAGATCTTGCGCGTCGTGCCGTCCAGATACTCCCAGATGACGTGCTCGATAGAGACGCTGCTGGATCTGAAGGACCTCTCCATCAATGAGCTGAGCGGGCGCCTGGCGGCGTCGGAAGGCCGCGGCGCGCCGGAGCAAGATACGGGTGGGCGCCTGCTCCTGACGGAGGAGGAATGGCGCGCCCGTCTGGGAAATCATCACGCCGGCGACAGCTCGTCCGGCGGCGGCGGAAAAGGCAAGAAGCCACAGGGTCGTCCTCAGAGCACGGATGGCGGAGGCAAGGTCGACGGCGGCGGAAAGCCACCGCGCCGCAATGGGAAGTGGAACTACTGCGGCATCGACGGCCACTGGACGCGCGAATGCCGCAAGGCGCAGCGCGACCGTGCTAACCAGGGGAAGCGGGAGGAGGCCAATCTCGTGCAGGCTCCGGCCGATGAGAACGATGGCGATCCCGCCATGTTCATGATCCAGGAGGTGTCGCTGTCCGCCGCAGGCGCGGCCGAGCACGTCTTCCTCAACGAAGAGCGAGCACGCACCATCCTCCGGCGCTCCTCTGACGACGTCGACCCTACCTGGTACCTGGACACAGGTGCGTCAAACCACATGACGGGCGACGAGGCTGCGTTCACCGAGCTGGACAGGGGAGTGGCTGGCACCGTGAGATTCGGTGACGGCTCCCTTGTGGAAATTCGTGGCCGAGGAACGGTTCTGTTCGCCGTGGGCGGAGAAGATCACCGGGCCCTGAAGCAGGTGTACTGGATCCCTCGACTGAAGACGAACATCGTCTCGATCGGCCAACTGGACAAGATCGGCTGCCCGACGCTCGTCAAGGACGGGTTCATGACCGTCCGCGATCACCAGCAACACATCCTCGCCAAAGTACCTCGTGCGCGCAACAGGCTCTACGTCGTGCACCTCCAGCTTGTCAGGCCTGTGTGCTTGGCTGCGCACGCCGCCAAGGACGCATGGCGGTGGCACGCCCGTTCTGGCCATCAGCACTTCGATGGGCTTGCAAGGTTGGCCCGTTAGGGCATGGTGCACGGGCTGCCATTGATTGATCACAGCGAGCAGGTCTGTGACGCTTGTCTTGTTGGAAAGCAGCGCCGAGTCCCGTTCCCGAAGCAAGCGAGGTTTCGCGCCTCAGAGCCACTGGAGCTAGTTCACGGCGACTTGTGCGGACCGATCTCGCCGGCAACGCCAAGTGGAAGAAAGTACTTCCTCCTCCTTGTGGACGATCACAGCAGGTACATGTGGTTGTCCTTGTTGCATAGCAAAGATGAAGCAGCAGAGTCCATTCGCAGATTCCAGGCGAGAGTTGAGCGAGAGACAGGCCGCAAGCTCAAGACGCTCAGGACAGATCGAGGCGGGGAATTCAACTCAAATGACCTCACAGCCTATCTCGCTGATCTCAGTGTCCAGCGACACCTCACTGCTCCTTACACGCCTCGGCAGAACGGCGTGGTAGAGCGGCGAAATCAGACAGTGGTGGGAACGGCGAGATGCATGATGAAGGCCATGGGAGTTCCCGCTCGGTTTTGGGGTGAAGCAGTATCCACTGCTGTCTTCGTGCTCAACCGCGCATACACCAGGAGTGTCAAGGGGCAAACACCGTTCGAGGCCTGGTGTGGGAGGAAGCCGAACGTCGACATCCTTCGCGTGTTTGGGTGCGTCGCGCACGCCAAATACACACGGCCTCACCTGAGCAAGATGGAAGATCGAAGCAAACGCATGGTCTTCTTAGGGTACGAGAGCGGAAGCAAAGCCTATCATCTCTATGACCCAGACGAGGACAAGATCATCGTGTCTCGCGATGTCGTGTTCGAGGAGGCAAAGGCATGGAACTGGGAGGGAACACAGCCTGCAGCGCCAGGTATGAGCTTCGTCATCGACCCACTGTCCACTCTGTCTGGTGGCTCGCCCGCAGCAACGATATCCACATCGCCGAGCACCGCCTCGGCACGCTCGCCGTCGCCACTCACGGCCACGACGCCAGGCCCAGGGAGTGCAGGCTGCAGCAGCTCCACTTCACCATCTGCTGCTGTGCCTGGCACACCTGTATGTTTAGAAGCGGAATGTGCACCGCCGGCGCCCGTCGTACCTGTGCACGCAATGAAGACGAGGGCACAAGACGGCATCTTCCACCCGAACCGCAAGTACATCGACACCACCGAAGCACCTGCAACTCCCTCCTCACCTCAGTCACCAGAGGTTGACGACGATGAGGAGGACCCTGACTATGAGCTTGGTCTGGTACTTGGCCAGGAACCAGGCACGTTTGAAGAAGCTGAGCATCACGAGTGCTGGCAGCTGGCCATGGCAGACGAAATGGCCGCGATCGAGGCTAACCATACCTGGACCTTGGTTGATCTGCCTCGAGGGCACTGTCCGATTGGACTGAAGTGGGTTTATAAGGTGAAAAAGGATGCTGATGGTGAAATAGTGAAACACAAAGCACGCTTGGTGGCAAAGGGATATGTGTGCAAAAACAAGGCATTGACTATGAAGAAGTCTTTGCACCAGTGGCAAGAATGGAGTCAGTGCGCTTGCTTCTCGCCATGGCAGCCAGAGCAGGTTGGACAGTGCATCACATGGATGTGAAATTTGCATTTCTGAATGGTGAGCTCAAGGAAGAAGTGTATGTGACACAGCCTCCAGGGTTTATCGTTGCAGGGCAAACAAGCAAGGTTCTGAAGCTGGACAAGGCCTTGTATGGGCTGAAACAGGCCCCACGAGCTTGGAACACCAAGTTAGACACCTGCTTGACTGATCTGAAGTTCAAGAGGTGTCCCTCCGAGCATGGAATTTATGCAAGAGGGGATGCAGAATCTCGACTGGTGGTCGGGGTTTATGTAGATGATCTGATCATCACAGGATCGGATGAGAGGAGATCAGTAAGTTTAAGGGTGAGATGGAAATGCTGTTCATGAGTGATCTAGGACATCTGAATTATTATCTGGGAATAGAGGTTCATCCACACAGTGGTGGGATTGATCTCTGTCAGGCTGGTTATGCTGCTAAGATACTTGAGAGAGCTGACATGACTAGTTGCAACTCCTGCCCTGTGCCCATGGAGCCCAGATTTAAGTTGAGCAAGGTCAGTTTTGCACAACCAGTTGATACAACTGAATTCAGAAGCATAGTAGGGATGCTGCGTTATCTCATTCACACAAGGCCGGATCTCACATTCTCAGTTGGGTTTGTGTCAAGGTTCATGGAGGCACCTACCATGGAACACTTGGCAGCAGTGAAGCATATCTTGCGCTATATTGGAGGAACTCTGAATTGGGGAGTGCACTATTCCCGTGGCGCGGTTGATGCTCCCTTGACTGGATACAGTGACAGCGATCTTGGTGGATGCATTGATACGCGCAGAAGCACCACAGGCCTCATGTTCTTCTTTGGAAGCAACCTTGTGAGCTGGCAATCGAAGAAGCAGAGCATTGTGACCCTCTCCTCGTGTGAGGCTGAATATGTTGCTGCAACGACAGGAGCCTGTCAAGGTGTGTGGCTGGCACGCCTCCTCAGTGAGATCAAGGTAGAAGCAGTGAGATCAGTGGTGCTCAATATGGACAACAAATCGGCAATGTCACTTTGCAAGAACCCTGTTTTCCACGAGCGAAGCAAACACATTGATATCAAGTATCATTATATTAGGGAGTGTGTGGAAAATGGGAAGATACAGATCGAGTTCGTGAGGACTGAAGAGTAGATGGCTGACTTGCTTACCAAAGCACTTGGCCGTGGCAAACTCTAGGAGCAGCGAGCAAAGATCGGTATGGTGGAGATTACAAAGATGCACAAGTCTTAGGGAGTGAATGTTGAATAATCCTTGTGCATTTCTCTGTTTTTAGCCTATTATCTCTGTTCTTTTCGCACTGTAGCTCGTCACGCTGTTGTCGTCGACAGCTGCAGGTTAGTTCAGATTATTCAGTAGACAGTTTTTTTTCTTTTGATAAGAGTAGTTGTCCTGGTCATCGCCTAACGATTCAGGACCAATTCCTGTGGACACACGATGCCGCTCGTGGGATGGCGCGAGACTTACGGATCGTGGGGTTTCACCCTTTGCTTGTAATTCTGAATAAGAGAAGCGAAGAACAACGAAAAGTTGCAGACTGAGCGCAACACAAAAAACACCCTGTGTCATCGTCTCTGTGAGTTCATCCATTTTTCGTGTGAGTGATTCAGATCCTGTGATAACAAGATTAGTTAGTGCTTCAGTTTCTTTCCCAAGTAAGCTTCAAATAGCATAATGATTTTCAGGCTAATTGCTCTTGGTAATCTCAGTTTTGTTAGTAGCAAGTGGACAATTTAGTGTTCATTGGCAACAAAAAGAAGTGAATAATATCATGCCATAATTTAGTGTTGCTTCCCAGTCCTGAGTAGATGATGTATTGTACTTCTGCATCTACAAATTTATTATCTGCAGATTATTTGACCGTACTTCTCCATGATCTGAACATATGCCATCTTAATTAGGAACTTCTGTAACTATACAATCTACTACATGGTGTCTCAGTCTCAACTCTCAGGTTCATAATTTCTGCATCATTTGAATTGTATACAACAAGATATAGAAGCAGTAGGTCTCCAGCCGACACAAAAATGCAGACATGATCTATTTCAGTTCGTTAATACATCTATTACAACTTACTACATCAAGGACCGATGTACTTCCGACATTATTTCTTAATAAGATCAAATTAGAAGAACATTGATGGAACATATTCTTTTATACTCTCCTTGCTTGAGTTAATGGAGTACAATATTGCATTTGTCTGAGATGATCTGCTCGATGCAGGTTTGGAGCCGACCAAGGAAGTTGCAGTTATACAGAGCGTGGAGCACGAGAATACTTCAGACTGTTAAGAGCTCAAGGAGGAGGGGCATGTGGAGGTTGCCTCCGTCAGTGGCTGCCCCGGCGGTCTCCATCGCCTGCTACGGCCAGATTCCACCGGACCTATCCTACCGGTTCTCCATTGCTTCACTCTGCTTCATGTGCATCTGGGTAGAGGAGACGATGACCCGACCTGCCTGGTCGCTCAACATTGCCTCCCAGTCCATGTTCATCGCCAGCCACACTCTCCATTATGTGGTAATAAATCTCAAGGCATGCCCTTTTCCTTTACATGAACATCGAACCTACTTTTGTGTTAGATGTTGGTGCATGTCCTGCCTGATATGTGTGTTGGGTTGCTGCTGTGCGATTGCTGGTTGTGCTGCTACTTGTGTTAAGGATAATTTTGTTAATGTATGTGGGACGACAACACTTCTGTCTTTTGGTGAGATCCTTTTCATTTTACTCTCATTACCTGAGAATTTTTTCTTGATTTTCTTTCTCTGTTCTTTTCATGGCAGGCTATTTGAAGTTTTCTGTTCACTCAAGCAGTTCTTGCCTAAGGGAAGAAATATTTTATTGTTAAATGGAACCATCTACTTACAATGATTGTTGTACAAATTTTCTGTTGTTATATGGAACCATCTAACGTTGTTTGGTTGCATTCTATACAAATGACACTCCCACAATTCTTTTTATGTTCATTTAATAATGCAAAAGATTCAGACCTTCGATTCTGTGGAAACAATTTTATTGCTCGAGTATAATATGTGTTTACCAAAGAACATGAAAGGGGCAAGTTTTTCTAAATTGGGGGAGGGGGGTTATTTTAGTCCCTTTCCTTGCATCTTGCTCCCTGGAATATTTGAGTGAATAGGTTCTCTCCATTCAAACAGTTTAGGCAGAATAGCTCACGGTAATCCTTATCAGTGACAACTGGTAAAAGTTGAAAACTGCATCCATTTATATTATATTCTACTGAATAATATAACACGGCCTAAAATTATGCTGGAATTTAACACCTGCAAAAAATACATACTATGTCTAAATCACAATATTTTTCTGCGAATTATAATAAAAAAGAGCCCCGATTAAAAATAGGTGCTTGATTGTTGCTTGAAGATAAAGGATTTCTCCCTTTCTCAAATGCGCAAGATTATAGACTCGCGTGCAATAATTGATTATAACATGAGGCCAATGACTCTGTCTAATAATATATAGACGTCAACATTTACTTCCGTTGCAAACAGGATCTCAATGCTTGTTAAACGTTCCCTTCATAAATCAAGCTTTTTTATATCTTCATGTCACTGGAGCAGTAATTTTCAGATTATTTACGCACCTCACACAAGTAACATTAACTTGCGAAAAGTAAGAAAACCTAACAACTTTTGCAAGTTTTGTGTTTTTTCCCGCCCATCACGAAAGCACAAAGAGTTGGACTTGGAGTCTCCGTTGTGTTCGACACGAACTCCACAGTTTTCTATCTTATACTAGCTAGGGACGGAGGATCTTTGCACAATGCTCACTCATAATATCATTGGATATGAATAGCGCTATGCTACACAGTCCATAAACCTAGCCAACATTGGGTCATGGAAATTTGTGTTGCCTCCGTAGTCCCTAAACCTAGCCAACATTGGATCATGGAAATTTGTCTCCATAGTGAAACAACATATAATGCGATATTTATTGGTCATCACTAAGCAACATCACTAATGACGTGAAAAGATACTAGCAACGAGGTAGATATTTTTGTCATTTAAATTGTACACACCTTAGTACACTTACGAAACCCATTCACGTTTATGCTTTTTTGCAACACATCTTGTCATGGCAGCATGTAGGATTTTAAAGAGTTTGTTGATGTCATCATGCCTAACGGTGGGTCGTGGAGGAGGGGGTCTTGAGCCATTGGGTTAAGGATTTGTTGGTTTTTTCCGTTGCAACGCACGGGCATTTGTGCTAGTGTGTGTCTATATATATATATATATATTGATGCTATTCATCACCCAGGGTGCAGAATAAGTTATTCTTCACCCGAGGTAATCTTACGATCACTTCATAATTAAATTACATTTGGAATTCAAATAGTTACATTTCTATTGATTCACTACGTAAAATTTGGTATAAGAAAATAAAAATATTGGTTATAAGACAAGAAAAATTGGAATTTATGTATATTTTACACTATGTTTTTAGGTTTGCAATTTTCCATAACATAAAATATTTTTTACGGCGATTATATATTTTCTTACAGTCTCTTTAGTCAGAAATAAGACAAAACTTACGGAACGTAAAATTACAGTGCATTGGTGGTAAAATAGAGGGGGGGTGAGGAATTGACTATTCGTCACCCTGGATGAGGAATAGTTATTCTTCACCCACCTCTATTTAACATGTATACACCGTAATTTTACGCTTTGTACTCGTCTGATTTACCCCTAATTCCCAAAAGTCACCAGTTCTGTCCGAGTCACTTTGCTCCTCTTATGCTTTTGCCCTTTGACCGTTTGACCGTCCGTTTGAAAACTTCGTAACTAATTCATACTGAATCAGAAAAATGCAAATAAGATACCAAAATGTTCAGAAAAACATCACCTATGTCAGTGTCATTTGCATTCATGAAAAAAGTGTTGGAAAGTGCCCATCCGAGTTTTAGCTCTTATGCTACCACCATAAATAGTAAAATCAAAAAAGTTCAAAAAATTGAAAAAAAAAATTGGTGGCAAAGAATGACAAATGTTTTAAGTGCCTGCCAAGTTTCATCAGGGAATAACATTCGTGGGTGCCGTGAAAAAAAACAATCAGCACTTCAAAATAGATTATTTTTTTGCCACGATTTCCACGAATGTCGTTCCCTAATGAAACATGGCAAGCACTTAGAAAATTTGTTGTTCTTCGCCACCATATTTTTTTTTTGATTTTTTTGAATTTTTTTTGAGTTGACTATTCATGGTGGTATCAAAAGAGCTAAAACTCGGATGTGCGCTTTCCAACACTTTTTTCATGAATGCAAATGACACTGACATATAGGTGATGTTTTTCTGAATATTTTGGTATCTTATTTGCATTTTTCTGATTCAGTATGAATTAGTTATGAAGTTCTCAAACTGACGGTCAAACGGTCAAAGGGCAAAAGCATAAGAGGAGCAAAGTGACTTAGACAGAACTGGTGACTTTTGGGAATTAGGGGTAAAACACACGAGTGGGACACAAGTAGGGGCATAAATCTAATTATCCCTTGATAGAAAAGGGCAAAGTTATGATGATATCCAAGGCAATGATTATGAAATATAGGCATCACGTCCGTGTCAAGTAGACCGACTCCTACCTGCATCTACTACTATTACTCCACACATTGACCACTATCCAGCATGCATCTAGAGTATTAAGTTCATAAAGAACGGAGTAACGCCTTAAGTAAGATGACATGATCTACATGAATAAACTCAAGCAATATGATGTAAACCCCATCTTTTTATCCTCGATGGCAACAAGTCAATCTGTGTCTCGCTACCCCTACTTTTTCACTGGGTGAAATCACTGGGTGAATATATAGGAGGCAGAACTAGGTCATGGGGGTCATGAGGGGCCCACAATGTAGGGGGCGCCCTACCCCTGGGCGCGCCCTCCACCCTTGTCGCCACCTCGTGGCTCTTCTAATTTGAACTCCAAGTCTTCTAGGTGTCTTCTGGTCCAAGAAACATCATCATGAAGTTTTATTCCGTTTGGACTCCGTTTGGTGTTCCATTTCTGCCAAGATCAGAAACAAGGAAAAAACAGAAACTGACACTGGGCTCTAGGTTAATAGGTTAGTCTCAAAAATAATATAAAATAGCATATCAATGCATATGAAACATCCAAAACAGATAATATAATAGCATGGAACAATCAAAAATTATAGATACGTTGGAGACGTATCACACCACCGTGTAAAATAAGTCCTTGGAGATGGTTAAGAGAAACCAGCGGATAAGAGTTGCCTCGACGGTCGACCACTCGACGTCGAACGCCATGGCCTTGGCATCAACGGTGTCATCGACGTGCTTCTGGAGATGGAACTCACGGAAGACAAGATGAAAATATGTCTTCCATGTGTAATAAGATGAATCCTCCTAGGAGAGACGGATGGGCACACGGGCGAGGTTGTCGATGTTGCAGATGTCTTCGAAGGGAGTAGGGTCGGGGCTGGCGAACGGGTTCGAGTGGTTCCTGGCGCCGGACATGGGGGAGGAGGAGTCGTAGGAGGCGATAGACATGGTGGCGATGGGAGGTGGGGGTTAGGGGTGGCTCGGGTAGAGGGAGAGGGTAGGGTGGGCGGCGGAGGCAAGAGAGCACTAGTAGAAAACTGGGCTTTGGTCACAGGGCAGTATTCACATTAGTCCCGGTTCAGTCACGAACCGGGACTAATGTGAGCATTGGTCCCAGTTCGTGCGGCCAGGGGCCTGCCGGGCCTCGTGGGGGCATTGGTCCCGGTTCGTCCGGACCCTTTGGTCCCGGTTGGTGGGACAAACCGGGACCAATGGGCCACGGTCCTGGCCCACCACCCTTTTGTCCCGGTTCCTACCACAAACCGAGACTAAAGGGCTGGTCCTAGTTGCGGCCAGTGTTTAGTCCCACCTCGCCAACCGGAGGGCGATTACACCAGTTTATAAGCCCGTCCCTCTCTGCCTTGTTGAGCTCCTCTTAAAGTGAAAATAGATGCCCTTATACAGGGAATTTGACCTAAATTCACAGTAAATTTCATAGAAATTTATTATGAATTGAGGTTGAATTTCTCTATAAGCGCATCTATGTTCATTTTTTTATATTTATAAAATAAATAAACCTTAATAAAATAAATAAAACTAAATAAACCTTAATAAAATAAAATAAAATAAACTATAGTAACTAAAATAAATATACCTTAATAAATTAAGTAAAAATAGCAGCAGTAAAATAAATAAAAATAAAATAATTAAAGTAAAATACATAAGTAATTAGAAATAAAATAAATAAGTTTTTTGTTGTAAGTAGAAACAAAACAAAACAAATAAAGCAAAAGAGAAAAAAATAGAGGAAAAAAATTATGCCACCTACTGGGCCACCACGGCCTGAATACGACTAGAAACCCATCCATGGGCCAGGATTCAGGCCCGCAGAAGGCCCAGTAGGCCCCACAGGCAAAGAGAACGGTTAGGCCCGAAAGCCTGCAGTTGAGAGGAGTTCGAGAGGGTGGGCGCAGCAGCGCTTATAAACCACTCGAGCTCTCTCAACTAGCGAGGTGGGACTAAACTTTTGACGCGGGGCAGCACAAGGCCTTTGGTCCCGGTTGGTGCCACCAACCGGGACTAAAGGGGACATTGGTCCCAGTTCGTGGCACCAACCGGGACCAAAGGCCTTTAGTCCCGGTTGGTGCCACGACCCGGGACCAATGAGTTCCCTATATATACCCCATCGCCACAGCAGAGCACTCCAGAGTGCTCTGTTTTTCTGGCCGGCGAGGGGAGGGCATTTGGGTGCTCTAGCTCACCTCCTATGCACATGAGGTGTTCGATGAAATGTCTGAGCCACACTAGTTAATCTTTCTCCTCTCGAAACTCGACCTCCGAGCTCCATTTTCCCCGAGATTTGTCTAGGTTTAGCGGTCCGTCACGTCCCGTCCCCGTCTTCACCGCCGTCGATCGCCCGCGCCGATCTCGTCGCCAGCACCACCGTGGTGAGCCTCTTGTTCTTATCTTCTTTCTGAAAGGAAAAAATTCTTACTTTAGATAGTTACTTGTCTAATTTTGTTACTTTTATTATTCCTTCTTATTACATAGTGCGATGGTTTTGGTATCCGCCCCCGTCGGCCCTCGTCCTGTCTATGATTCGGATGTGGTATATATTATCTTTTTATAACTATTTGGTTCATTTATTGTTTATGACAAATATACCGACCAACGTGACATAGATTTTATTTATCTAGGAGGTGGTTGAACCGGAAATTCTAACCGACCCTATTGTCGAGAGGTTAAATTTAGTTGAAGAAGAAAACAATTACTTGAAGGAAAAAATAAAAAAATTGAGGAGGAGAAGATGATATTGGAGTTGCATGTTGCGGATGTCGTCGATGATCACAAGATCAAGATGGATGCAATGCGCTTGAAGATTAGAAATTAGAAATATGCCATTCATACCGAGGCTTGGTATCATTATGCCGTTGGATCAATTGTTACCTTGGTTGCGATTATGATCGCATTTGTTTTCGCATTGAAATGTTTTACATAGTTTCAATGTATGGTTTAATTAATTAGATGCTCTGGAGAGCTATATATATGTTGTTAGATGAGAACTATGTATGTACTTTGGTTTTAATGTGATGATGAACTTCTATTAATTTGGTCACTTAATTATCTATTCATGATGTTCTGTAATGGTTTTTGACACACTTAATTATATATAATGCACGCAGATGAACCGGCAATGGATGTACGGTGACAGACACACCTCCGAGTACATTAAGGGCGTGCATGATTTTCTCGAAGTGGCTGAGGCAAACAAGCAGAATGGTTTTATGTGTTGTCCATGCCCTATATGTGGGAATACGAAGTCTTACTCTGACCGGAAAATCCTTCACACCCACCTGCTTTACAAGGGTTTCATGCCACACTATAATGTTTGGACGAGGCACGGAGAAATAGGGGTTATGATGGAAGACGGCGAAGAAGAAGAGGACGATGACAACTATGTGCCCCCTGAATACGGTGATGCTGCAACGGGGGAAGCTGCTGAAGATCAAGAGGAACCAGACGATGTGCCCAATGATGCTGCAAGGGGGGAAGCTGCTGAAGATCAAGAGGAACCAGTGCCCGATGATGATGATCTCCGCCGGGTCATAGTCGATGCAAGGACGCAATGCGAAAGTCAAAAGGAGAAGCTGAAGTTCGATCGCATGTTAGAGGATCACAAAAAAGGGTTGTACCCCAATTGCGAAGATGGCAACACAAAGCTCGGTACCGTACTGGAATTGCTGCAGTGGAAGGCAGAGAATGCTGTGCCTGACAAAGGATTTGAGAAGCTATTGAAAATATTGAAGAAGAAGCTTCCAAAGGATAACGAATTGCCCGACAGTACATACGCAGCAAAGAAGGTCGTATGCCCTCTAGGATTGGAGGTGCAGAAGATACATGCATGCCCTAATGACTGCATCCTCTACCGCGGTGCGTACAAGGATCTGAACGCATGCCCGGTATGCGGTGCATTGCGGTATAAGATCAGACGAGATGACCCTGGTGATGTTGACGGCGAGCCCCCCAGGAAGAGGGTTCCTGCGAAGGTGATGTGGTATGCTCCTATAATACCACGGTTGAAACGTCTGTTCAGAAACGAAGAGCATGCCAAGTTGATGCGATGGCACAGTGAGGACCGTAAGAAAGACGGGAAGTTGAGAGCACCCGCTGACGGGTCGCAGTGGAGAAAAATCGAGAGAAAGTACTGGGCTGAGTTTGCAGCTGACCCAAGGAACGTATGGTTTGGTTTAAGCGCGGATGGCATTAATCCTTTCGGGGAGCAGAGCAGCAATCACAGCACCTGGCCCGTGACTCTATGTATGTATAACCTTCCTCCTTGGATGTGCATGAAGCGGAAGTTCATTATGATGCCAGTTCTCATCCAAGGCCCTAAGCAACCCGGCAACGACATTGATGTGTACCTAAGGCCATTAGTTGAAGAACTTTTACAGCTGTGGAATGGAAACGGTGTACGTACGTGGGATGAGCACAAACAGGAGGAATTTAACCTGCACGCGTTGCTGTTTGTAACCATCAACGATTGGCCCGCTCTCAGTAACCTTTCAGGACAGACAAACAAGGGATACCACGCATGCACGCACTGTTTAGATGACACTGAAAGTATATACCTGGACAAAAGCAGGAAGAATGTGTACCTGGGCCATCGTCGATTTCTTCCGACCAACCATCAATGTCGAAAGAAAGGCAAGCATTTCAAAGGCGAGGCAGATCACCGGAAGAAGCCCGCCATGCGTACCGGTGATCACGTACTTGCTATGGTCAATGATTTACACGTAATCTTTGGAAAGGGTCCCGGCGGACTAGCTGTTCCGAATGACGCTGAGGGACACGCACCCATGTGGAAGAAGAAATCTATATTTTGGGACCTACCCTACTGGAAAGAGCTAGAGGTCCGCTCTTCAATCGACGTGATGCACGTGACGAAGAACCTTTGCGTGAACCTGCTAGGCTTCTTGGGCGTGTATGGGAAGACAAAAGATACACCTGAGGCACGGGAGGACCTGCAACGTTTGCACGAAAAAGACGGCATGCCTCCGAAGCAGTATGAAGGTCCTGCCAGCTACGCTCTTACGAAAGAAGAGAAAGAAATCTTCTTTGAATGCCTGCTCAGTATGAAGGTCCCGAGTGGCTTCTCGTCGAATATAAAGGGAATAATAAATATGCTAGAGAAAAATTTCCAGAACCTAAAGTCTCATGACTGCCACGTGATTATGACGCAACTGCTTCCGGTTGCATTGAGGGGGCTTCTACCGGAAAACGTCCGATTAGCCATTGTGAAGCTATGTGCATTCCTCAATGCAATCTCTCAGAAGGTGATCGACCCAGAAAACATACCAAGGCTAAGGAGTGATGTGGCGCAATGTCTTGTCAGTTTTGAGCCGGTGTTCCCACCATCCTTCTTCAATATCATGACGCACGTCCTAGTTCATCTAGTCGACGAGATTGTCATTCTGGGGCCCGTATTTCTACACAATATGTTCCCCTTTGAGAGGTTCATGGGAGTCCTAAAGAAATATATCCATAACCGCGCTAGGCCAGAAGGAAGCATCTCCATGGGCCATCAAACAGAGGATGTCATTGGGTTTTGTGTTGACTTCATTCCTGGCCTTAAGAAGATAGGTCTCCCTAAATCGCGGTATGAGGGGAGACTGACTGGAAAAGGCACGCTTGGAGGGGACTCAATAATATGTAGGGACGGATATTCTTGGTCTCAAGAACACTACACAGTTCTACAGAACTCTACCTTGGTGACCCCGTATGTCGATGAACACAGGAACAGTCTACGCTCCAAACACCCGGAGCAGTGTGACGACTGGATTACATGTGAACACATCAGGACTTTCAGCAGTTGGTTGGAAACACGTCTCAGAGGTGACACCACTGTTTGTGATGAGTTGTACTCGTTGTCCAGGGGACCATCTTCGACTGTATTGACTTACAAAGGATACGAGATAAATGGGAATACATTTTACACGATCGCCCAACATCAAAAGAGCACCAACCAAAACAGCGGTGTCCGCTTTGATGCAGCAACCGAGAGGGGAAAGGACACATATTATGGTTACATAATGGACATATGGGAACTTGACTACGAACATGATTTTTTGTTTAAGTGCAAATGGGTCAATCTGTCAGGAGGCGGGGTACAGGTAGACCCACAGTACATAATGACAACAGTGGATCTGAACAATCTTGGGTACACTGACGAACCGTTCGTCCTAGCCAATGATGTGGCACAGGTTATCTATGTGAAGGACATGTCTACCAGACCGAGGAAAAGAAAAGATAAGGGAGCGAATACATCATACGATGAGCCAAAGCGCCACATAGTTCTTTCAGGAAAAAGGGACATTGTGGGAGTGGAGGGCAAGATAGACATGTCTGAAGATTATGAAAAGTTTCATGAAATTCCTCCCTTCAAAGTCAAGGTTGACCCAAGCATCCTGATAAATGATGAAGATTATCCATGGTTACGGCGCAATAAGCAAATGACACAAGCGAAGAAAAAGTGAAGACTTTCTCCCGCAACTATTATGATGATACCATGCCAACTTTGTAATAGACGAGTATGATACCATTGTCCGTTTTGTATAAGAAGTGCATCTAGTTTTTGCCGTAACCCTCTCAACTTTCTTGCACATGCTATGTGGATGAAATGATGATACCATGCCAACTTTCAACCTTTTCAGAGTTCATTTGAAATGCTTTTCAATTTTAGGGTCTTATAGCTCAAAATAATTAGTAAATGCATGAAAAATAACAGGCCAAAAATTAAAAATTATGCCACCTACTGGGCCACCACGGCCTGAATACAATTAGAATCCCATCCATGGGCCAGGATTCAGGCCCGCAGAAGGCCCAGTAGGCCCACAGGCATGTACACAGAGGTTAGGCCCGTAAGCCTGCTTTAGAGAGGAGCTCGACAGCTCAGGCGCACCGCACCTTATAAACAGGTGTGGCTCTCTCTTAGCTACCGAGGTGGGACTAAACTCACCACCACGCCGGTGCAAGGCCATTGGTCCCGGTTGGTGGCACGAACCGGGACCAATTCCACCCTTTGGTCCCTGTTGGTGCCACGAACCGGTACTAATGAGGCTGTGGCCCCACGAGCACCTTTAGTACCTGTTCGTGGCACGAACCGGTACTAGAGTTTCTTACTAAGCAATTTTAGTCCCACCTCGCTAGCTGAGAGGCACTAGGAGCGGTTTATAAGCCCTGAGTGCAGAGACGATGAAGAAGAGGCGCAATGCTCACGTTGCTTAGCTTCAAGCCTTGAGGAATAAGGTAGACTGCATGGAGCTATGTGCAGTGCAGTCTACACTATTCCGAAAGGCTTGAAGGAAATCAACGAGCATTGCGCCTCTTTTTTATTTTTAATAACTTATTACAACTCCGGACTTCTTGTGTTCCCACAAAATAAAATAAACTTTAATAAAATTTATGAAACTAAAATTAGCAAAGTATTTTCTATTCAAAACATTATAAGAAACCTCTATTATTATTGAAACTAAAATCATATAAAATTGATGCAACTAAAATTATCGAAGTATTTTCTGTTCAAAATCATTAAAAGCAAAAAGAATTTTCATAAAGAACTTTTTTGATAGAAACTTTAATAGCAAAAAGAATTATCATAAAGTAAAATAAATAAGTAATTAGAAACAAAATAAAATAAAATAAATAAGTTTTTT